>NC_056048.1:19292116-19546289 GCF_004379255.2 Salvia splendens
CAAGGAAACTCGATCCAGTGATATCAAGCAGCAGCCTGACGAAAGAACAAAGCAAGGATACTAACGTCTAGGCAGGAACAAGAAAGCAATGGATGGAGCCTACAAGATTTCGGTGGGAATAAGCCCCGACGTCGCATGCATCATATCAGGCTAGAGAGGGGGCGAAAGAAAATCGTGACTCGCAGAGGAAGGTGATCCCAACAGAGGCGAGGAATCTTGAAGGAAATCTTAAAGTTGCTGTCATTAGGGATTATCTACTCGGTGCCCGATAGCGAGTGGGTCAGCCCTGTGCACATGGTTCCCAAGAAGTCCGGGATTCAAGAGGTTCAAAATGAGAGGAATGAGCTGATACCGACAAGGCTAGTTACTGGTTGGTGGATGTGCATAGACTACCGCAAGCTGAACGCCGCGACCAGAAAAGATCACTTCCCCCTACCGTTCATCGATCAGATGTTGGAGCGACTGGCTGGGAAGAAGTACTTTTGTTTTTTGGATGGGTACAGCGGGTATTTCAGATTTACGTGAACCCTGAAGACCAGGATAAAACTACCTTCACCTGCCCGTTTGGAACCTATGCATACAGACGCATGTCGTTCGGTCTTTGCAACGCTCCGGGAACATTTCAGCGATGCATGATGAGCATATTTTCCGATCTGATCGAGGAGTGTATAGAGATATTCATGGATGATTTCACAGTATACGGGGACTCTTTCAACTCATGCCTTCATCATTTGGAGATAGTCTTGGAGAGGTGTCAAGCGAAATGCCTAGTCTTGAATTTTGAGAAGTGTCATTTTATGGTCACGGAAGGTATCGTCCTAGGGCACGTGGTGTCAGAGAGAGGTATCCAGGTGGATCAGGCCAAAGTGGACGTAATTTCCAAACTACCTTTCCAAATGACCAGAAGGAGATAAGGGGTTTTCTGGGGCATGCGGGATTTTATCGCCGATTTATTAAAGACTTCGCAAAAATCGCCCAACCACTTACCAGACTCCTCCAAAACGAGGTGGAATTCAATTTTGATGATCAATGCAGGCTGCTTTCAACTTGCTCAAGGAGAAGCTAATATCCGCACCGATTATCCGGGCTCCTGATTGGGAGCATCCGTTCGAAGTGATGTGTGATGCCAGCAATTATGCAGTGGGAACTGTTCTGGGTCAGAAGATCGAGGGAAAAAGGTATGTAATTTTCTATGCGTCTAAAACCTTAAATCAAGCCTAAAGGAATTATGATACCACGGAGAAGGAGATGCTAGCCGTGGTGTATTCATTCGAGAAGTTTCGGTAGTACTTGTTGGGATCCAAGGTCATCGTGTATACTGACCATGCAGCCATTAAGTACCTGATTGCCAAGAAGGAATCTAAACCACGTTTGATCCGATGGGTGCTCCAGTTACAAGAATTTGATTGGGAGGTGGAAGATAAAAAAGGGGTCGAGAATAAAGTCGCGGATCATTTGAGTAGGATAGTGCAAGGCGGGAGCAGCGAAGAGATTCACGACCGATTTCCAGAGGAACATTTGTGTGAGGTAATTTTTGTTGTTAGAAAGATAGATTGGGAAGAAGTGATGAAGCTTACTAGCCAGGATAGTACAGGGAAAGGAAAGGAAAATGTAGGGTAGGAACCATGGTATGCGGACCTAGCCAACTACTTAGTTTCGGGGGAGCTTCCAGAAGTGCCGAGCATCACCAAGGCTCAAAGAATGAAGATCAAGAGCGAGGCGAAGTACTACTTTTGGGACGACCCATATCTTTGGAGAGTAGGAGCAGATCAAGTGATAAGAAGGTGCGTTCCTGACTGGGAGCAGAGGGACGTATTGACGCATTGCCACTCTTTGGCGTGTGGAGGACATTTCGGTCCCAGGAAGACAGCGAGAAAGATCCTGGATAGCGGATTTTATTGGCCAACCCTCAACAAAGATGCCTACGAGTTCTGTAGAGGTTGTGAGCGTTGTCAACAGACCGGTGGAATATCAGCGCGAGATGAAATGCCACAAGTCCCGATCGTTGTTTGTGAGTTGTTCGACATATGGGGGATGGATCGTATGGGAACTTGTACATCTTAGTCGCAGTTGACTACGTCTCCAAGTGGCTAGAAGCCAAGGCCACGAGTACTGTGAAGCAAGGGAGGTAGCCAAGTTCCTCAAAAGTAACATTTTCAGTCGTTTCGGAGTACCAAGGGCCATAATATCCGATCAGGGCACCCACTTCTGTAACCGCACCATCGAAGCGTTGATGAAGAAATACGGTGTTCATCACAGACTATCGAGCCCCTACCACCCACAAGAGAACGGGCAAGCAGAAATCTCTAACTGAGAGATAAAGAAGATTCTGGAGAAGACCATCAATCCTTCCAGGAAGGACTGGAGTATAAGGTTAGAGGATGCTCTGTGGGCATATCGCACAGCCTACAAGACCCCCATATGAATGTCTCCGTACCGAATTGTTTTCGGGAAGATGTGCCACTACCAGTGGGAATTGAGCACCGGGCATACTGGGCAGTACATCAAGTAATGTAGATGCTACAGCCCGTGAAAAGTACGTGAAAAGGAAAGGAAGTTGCAGCTGCAGGAGTTAGAGGGAACTCAGATTGGAGGTCGTTTGATTCAGCCATGTGGTACAAAGAGCGAACCAAATTGTGGCACGACAGAAATCTGAGGACCAAGGATCTCCATGTTGGGCAGAAAGTACTACTCTTCCAGTCGAGGTTGAAGCTCATGCCTGGGAAGCTCAAGTCAAAGTGGACCGGACCCTATGTCATAGGCTAAAGGTATTTAGGGATAATAGTGATGTGGCCGGTTTCAGTCAAATAGGGGGAGCAGGGGGCATAACCGGAGAAGCCCCATCTGAACCGATAGTTCAGTCCAGAGTACAAACCAGAAGGAGAATCTTCCTCGGCGACCGCATCGCCTGAGACCTCAGAACTCTCCCCGACTAACCAAGAGACTGATTCAATGGATATTGATGCCATTGCCGCCCATTATGATTCAGATCCAGAGGAAAGGGAGGCGAGAAAGGAACCGTTGAACCCGAGAGGACGCCGGTAGCAGAGCCTATTCTTCAAGAAGTGTCGAAGGAAGAGATAGATCTTAATGAGTCCGCCAAGAAGCAGGGTCTCATGACTGATGAGGAATTCGAGCACTGTTAGCGGAGGTAACTCAAGGGGAGGGGAGAGATGAAGAGGAGGCAGTAAGCGAGGGTAGAGACGACCAGCCAGTAGAATAGAAGGAAGAAGAAAGAGTCGAGTCAGAAACGTCCCAGCAAGAGGCAGGAGCGGATGAAGCGCGTACTGCTCAGGAGGAGACAGTAGCGAGCATGGAGGTACCGGAGCCAGCAGCACCTCCAGTGATAAAGTCAAAAGCCCTTCAAGCGAAAGCTAGTGTTGAAGGGCGACTCAAAGGGGGACGGCCGTAAACTGCAGAGGGTATCGCAAAGATGGCTTGGGCAAATGGGCAGCTAGTAAGGCAAAGCCAAACACAGAGGCAAATCCGGTAGAAATTTTGAGCGAAGAAGAAAGGGGTACTCCCACCAAACCTGGGGAGGAGTTTTTACCCGCGACTGACTTAGAGGAAACTGCAATGGAAGCAGAAGCGGTCTCTCCGACGCCGGGTGGCCAAGGTGAAGAGGCTGATTGGGTGGCTGAGGGTCTGGACCTCGCATCCAAGTCAGCAGGCCAGGAGGAGCAAGGAATTGACATTATCCGTACCAGCGGAGAGACTAGTCCTGCTGCCCAGGATCAGTGTTCAACACAAGCTGAGAAGGAACCCGAAGAAGAGAAAGACGGGGTTGATGGAGAGGAAGCCAGATACAAGGCAAAGAGGAATGAAAGGGAAAAGCTCCTATGAAGAAGAAGCCCAGCGCCAAGAAGCAACGCACTGTGAACACCAACGTAGTCATCACGGAACCAGATTGGAGGGCACCGCCTCGCCAGCAAGAGACGAGCGACAGTGATTATACAACCAGTGAGGTTTCTGACTCCGACATTGACATTTCCCTGGAGAATGAAGAGTATAGAGAGCACCAACTCCCGCAAGATCATCAGGAGCTTGTACATCCCCCATTGGAGAGGATGAGGTACCGGCGCTGGACAGTGGACCTTACTGATGAGTTAGTTGAGGATATGAAGCATTTTGACACGAGGAAACTGCAGGAAGCGTTTGGCGACAAGGACGATAGCAGTAAGCAACTTAAAAGTAGAGAGGTACTTCATTACCCTTCCCTTGAGGCTTTGAGCGCCCGTGTACCCTTCTTATTACATTTGCGTTCTTTGGGTTTCGACTGGCTATTGGAAAACCAAGATCCGAGTATACCAGTGAGATTGGCGAAGGAGTTTCACCCCGCGTTTCTACGCGATGGGTGGGGAAGCCATACCAGCTGGGAGAGCTTCAGCAAGCCAGAATGTACAAGGTCATGAGCAGCGGCAAGAAAGGTTAGAGAAGGCAGTAGAAGAGTTGGCGAAAGAGAATAGGCATGCAAGGGCGGAGTTGAAAACCGCTTGACGACGTGATGGAAGAAATCTTGAAAGAATTGGCAGCAGGGAAGCTAGTGAGAAAAGCGGGAACGAGTGGCCATGGCGGCCAGGATGATGAAACCCATGGAGACCGAGATAGAAAAAGCAGCGCAGAAGGAAGTCAGACCATAGGGAACCGAGACAGAAGGAAAGTAATTAGGAGAAGGAGATGCCGAAGAGTCGGCAGAATCTGGGAACAAGCAGTCCGAGAATGAGGAGGAACAACCGGAAGAACCACCTGCACCACAACCTGCCCCGCGAAGGAGCAAGAGGAACAAGTGACCAACTATACTAACCAGTTAGTTTTCTTTTATTTTCAGTTTTTAGTTTTTCATATTTTAATTGTGTTTTGCTGTGTTTTAGGTAGTATAATTGTGTTGTAAATGTGTGCAAACTCGTTCTAACACTTAGCCTAGTCAATAGTCTTAGTGTGAGAAGTTAAGGGTTTGCCAATTTGGCGCATGTTTTATGTTTATTTGTTTTTACGTATGCATGTTAGCTCACACTTAGTCCATTATATAGTCGAAGTGTGAGAAGTTTCAGTAGAAACATGTGTTTTGCTTGTTTGGTATGTCTGTGTGTCAGCCATACTGGCCATTACCTTTTTCCACTTCACAGCCTTATCTGAGGGCAGACACTTGTGAAGTGGGAAGGGGGGGATGCATGGCCTGTATGACATGTGTACATATGCGTTATCTGTGTTTAGTGTTTGTGTAGTACTCTCTCCGTCCCCCAATTTGAGTCACTCTTTGACTCGGTACGAGTTTTAAGAAAAAGTTTGAATGTGTGGTGTAATAAATGGAGTTAGGTAGTGAATGTGGGGCCTCCTTGACTTTTATGTAATAAAGGGTAATTTTGATGTCCAAAAATGGTAAGTGGGAAGAGTGACTCTTATTCGGGGACGACCCGAAATGGAAAAGAGTGACTCAAATTGGGGTAGGTCTAGTTTTTTTTTCTATATATGTGTTGATTGGGCTTAAAACTCAACTATCTCGAGCTGACGGTGAGGGGAATTGAAGGAGATAGGACATGCTGGACAATGGAAACCACCCTTTTTAGTATCCCCTAGTCAGTATGAATGAAGCGAGTATGAGAGAAAAGCCCACCCCTAGAGACAAGCACAAAAGCCCTCTTAAAATGTGAGTTAAAGCCTAAAGTGGAACCACTTTCCACTAATTCAGAAAAGAAAAGAGTGGCTGCCACAAGGTGCCTAGGGTAAAGTGACCACGTGTAGCAAACACTGAAGGCAGTAGGAAACCCTCCCTCGAAAAAAAAACCACCTTTAGAACCCCACTTTCTAGCCATATATACCCCGATATAACCCATTAACCACTGGAACTGTGTGTGTGCAAGGCATAAGGCAAGGAGGCAACTGGCCAGAAGTACAGACAAGAAAGAAACCAACTAGAGCGAGAAATGATAAAGCAAGGAGAAAATCGACCAGGAAGTAATTCCACGTCCAAAAAAATTAAGAAGGAATAAGGTGGCTAAGCCACGAAAGGAAAGAAGAAGAATGAGAAGAAAATGGTCGAAAATACTTGACCACACCAAAATAATGAGAAGGAATAAGGTTGGCAAAGCCACAAGACGCTACTAACCAGTTGGGAAGAAACTTCAGAAAAAGTCCAGTAAAGCAGAGGTGACAGCTGAGAGCCAGAGCGCACACAGTTTCCCCATATCGGTATAGGATAGAGATTTTGAACCTTAGAGCCTTAGGAACAACCACCCGAAACACTATAAACCAATATCCCATTACAAGCCTAAAAGACCTTAAGTAGCCGCACGTGAGATCTAAGTCCGAAGCATTTGTGGTTCAGTATTGTGAGAGAATACAGTCCTTACACCCCTGGTGAGGAATGAGTGACAGAGCGAACCCATTGTTTGGCTGAGAGTTTGGGCGATCTTGACAAACGAATATACTGGCTAGGAGGGAAAAGGGGGGGGCGGCAGAAGTTCAAGGCTGTCTAAGGCCGGATTGCACCTGATCCAAGGGGAGGAATGGTTGAAAATATAGCCCAATTACTGTGTTTAATATGTTTGAGTGTTTAATTTGTCTTTTATGTGTGTTTGTCCTTGTTTACATGTTTTTCGTTGCATCACAGTTTAGAGTCTAGGTTAGGATAGAGTCTGTCAGGGGAGTAACAAGGCTAGAACTCGACTTACTTCTTTTGTTTGTCCTTCACGCTTGAGGACAAGCATGTGGTAAGTGTGAGCAGTTTGATAAGTCGTATTCTAGGCATTGGTTACTGGTCAGTATAATGTGCATAATTGGAATATATATGCAAAACAGTTGCTAAAGTGTGCAGGGATAGTGTTCTAGCCAGTATGGGAATATTCGGAGAATTCAGGTGAAAAGGGCGTCAGGATGTTGCTATCCTGACCAGTAGGCATGCCAGAAAGGCTCGAGATGGAGAAGAAGGATAGCTGGGAAGATTAGCCGCAAGCAAGGGGCAAAAGAGTCATTTCATGCAGAGAGTCTACCCTAAAAATCAAGGGAAGCCTCCCTATAAAAGGAAGCCACTTGGAGAAAAAAAAGAGGAGAGGAGAATTTTGGAGGTTTAGTTAGAAATCTCTCTTCGGTAGATCAATCCTTCAGCATTATCCTTCATATTTCTCGTTCCTCGCCACAGCCATGGTCACTTGAATATCGTTGGTTCGCTAGAGTACCACATCCTCTCGTTCCAGTCAGCGTGTTTCATCGTGTTAACAGTTCCATCGCCCGGAGTGGCAAACAATCTTTATTTGCTTTCTTAGTTAATTGCAACTTTGTTTTCTCACATTGGATTGTCGCATTTTTCAGTATTGCCTACGTTGAAGTTTAGTTGTGATCCAAACGTTTTATGCTATGAAGTTGTTTTTGTGCATCGGGTCTTGTTTGATTTAGTTATTTTCTGCCCGGATAGTTTAGATCTAGTGGTTTCGGTATGTTCCAGTGTTGAATCGCATGTTCTCATTCTGTCGTTAATTTCTCTAAGTTTGCAAGTTTAGATAGCTGTTAGATTTTAAATCTGAAATGGTTAAGTGTGAAAGTCCAGTTCACGTCAATTCTGCCAACTTGCATGTTGACCAGAAAGCGTAGTTACAGTTTCAGTGTTCGATCTTTAATTTGAAGTTTTAAGTGTAGATCTGTGTTCTTGAAGTTGTTAATCTGTGTTTTTATGGTGAGTAGTCTGGATGTGTTGATCTGATTTGATTCTTGTTGAAGACGATAACATTTCCATCCTACTTGGGGACCACTTTTGCTTTTTAGTTGCCTTTTACTTTTGTCCCTTACTTTTCAGATGGCACCTACAGATCTGACAGAGTAGCCACCCAACTATAAACGCATGCATGATTCGAAACTGAATTTAACTTTGGATCATTCACCGAATTTCCTGGGTCGAGCAACCAAGTTTCCTGGGTCAAGCAAATAAGTTTCCTAAAACAGCCAGACAACAGATCGTAAGAAAAGTAACAGATCAGATTTCCCTAAATAGCTACTGACAAGAAGGCTGCAACTAACAAACTAAAGCAGATTTGATCCTAACTACCAGCAAACTTCATCTTCTTCATGAAACTAAGCTAAAACAAAGCTAAAACAGAGCATTGAACACTATGAAAACAGAGCATGCTTCAAAACCTCTCGTAAACACGAAATTCAAGCTAGAACTGCCAGATCTACTCTCCTGGGTCAAGCGGAAAGCAGAATAAACACAGATATACCTTGCATGCATCACCTAAACTAACAGATCTCAGAAATCGAGCACGAGAACAACTAGATCTCAACCTCTAAACTACTGGAAATCATGTAAACATCATGGATCTAAACATCTAAGCCATCAATTGCGAAAAGCATCCAAGAAACATAAGTAAAAACATCATCAACATGAAAGTAAACACCAAAGCTTAATAAAACCATAAATAAGTCGAGATCCAAAGGCGGAGTCGTCAATTCCTCCGATGAAACTCGAGATCTTACTACATCGTCTCAAAAACGGTAAAGAAAGCAAGGATCCAACGTCGGAGGCGTCAATTCCACCGTCGAAACCATTGAACTAAGCTAAGAAATCAGCAACCAAACTAAACTAAACTAAGAGAGCAGTGGCGTTAAGCACCTATGAGAGTTTCATACCTAAACTACGAGAACGGTAGCGTTAAGCGCTACCGAGAGCTCCCTACCTAAACTACCATAGCTTAAGCGCTCCCTTCTTCATTCATGTTGGTCCATTTATATAGGGAGGCTTCAAGCTCGAATCCCTAGGGTATGCTCTTCATGATTTGACGTTTTTATCCTTAAAATAGGATCTTTTAAATCTGCTCCATTTTCCCTGCCCCGGTAATTGATCTTCATTCATGGGTCTGGCAGATTATTCATGCACTTGCTCTTTGACCTAGCGGATTTTTGACACTTTTTACTCTTTTTCTGCTCATTTTGCACCTGCTCGGTCAATTTGCAACATCCTCTTGACCCAGCAAATATCTGCACACTTAAGCTCAAATTTGCGCATTATCTCCCCAAAAAGGCATATAATATCACCAAAACCCAATGCATGAAACGAGCCTTATCAGAAAGCACTCCTGAATGCAATCGAGAAGACTAGTCCAACAGCCTCACAAGAAAAAGAAAAACCTCCAGGTCAAGGAGAAATTTCACCCCAGCAATACTATGGCCCCCAGGAGGGAGATTACCAGGCCCAAGTTAACGCTATGGGAAGTTGGAACCTAGATGGAAGTTGGAATCCGGGGAGGCAAAGGGATGCACCCTGGAGGAACCATCTCAATTTTAGATGGTCTGACAATGATCCGAACCAGCCACCCCCACAACAGAACACTCAGTTGACACAACAACCAGAGAGACAGACTAATTGGTCTGGGAGAAATCAGGAGGGGCAGAGCAACTGGAACAACCAGAACCAGGGAGACCACTCTAATTGGGGGAATAGGGATCAGACTCAGGGGAACTCTTACGTACCGCCACACCAGAGGAACTACACTGGATACTATCAGAATTCCCAACCACCTTACCAAGGGAACCAAGGGCCAGGAAATCAGTTCCACAATACTTCAGGGGGTCAAGGAAACTTTCGTCCGAGTCAGGGAAGTGGACCACATCTGGGTACAGGACCAAGTTCAGGCCATGCGAGTTCTAAAACATCAAAGAATCTAGATGACATGGTACATGATTTAGTCAGTTCTCAACAGCATACGTAGAACAATGTGCAATCCAATAATGACGTAGTGCATAAGCTTCAAGATGCACAGCTAGAGCAGAAGGCAGCAATGGACATGCTGGCCAAACAGTTGTCTCAGATAGCGACCTCTTTGAGTGAAATACGAGGGAACGAAGGGAAGATTCCTGCTTCAGTGAGGCCACCAGACAGGTCTAACATCAGCCAAATCACTTTGAGATCTGGGAAAAGGTATGACGGCCCATTGATGAAAATGAATGAAGAGACACCTGCCACCGAAGGTGAGAAGCGGAAGAACCCAGTTCCTGAACCTGAAAATTCAAAAGTAGATAGTACCTTAAGGAGGGATGATATTCGGGAAGGTAAGCTGGATAGACCGCTAACCAGAGAAACTGAACCATTCTTCCTAGATCCAGAGCCAGAAGCGGAAAAGGAATTAGCAGGGGAAAAAATGGACGGAGTCCCAGCTGAAGGATCTGCACGACCAGGGAGGCAACTAAAGTCGTTCCCACACCGAGGAGAGACTAAGAAGAAAAAGGATGAGCCTGTGGATTTTATGGACATCTTTGGGAAATTGGAGATCAACCTACCATTTTTGCAGGCTTTGAAATTGCTGGTGTTCAGCAGATTGACCAAAGAGTTCATAGCCAGCAAGGCCAGACCCAGTGGAAAGATTCTGATTGGAGAAAATGTATCAGGGGCATCGATAAATGTTTTACCGCTTTCCATTTACAAGAAGCTGGTAGGAGTAAGTATGGTGGATACGAAAGTGGTGATTCAATTGGCGGATAGGTCGTGCATTTGTCCAGAGGGGGTTTTGGAAAATGTTATAGTCAAGGAGCATGATTTCATGTATCCAGCCGATTTCCATGTTATCAAAATGAGAGACAATGAGTCTGCAGAGTCTAGCGGCGTACTTCTAGGGAGACCTCTTCTCCGAACCGCTAAAACTATAATTGATGTTTTCGATGGAACCATATGCTTGGACTATAATGGGGAGAAGTATACTTTTAGCATAGACGAGGCAATGAAGAAACCTTTAGATGTAGAGAATTTGCATGCGATCGATGTTATTAACCCCCTGGTCCAGGAATTTCTTGAGACGGAGTTAATGCAGGAACAGATGAGTAATTCAGAGTCGAGCCATTCGATCGACATGGAGGTAGCTGGATGGTGCGAGGCAATGCACACAAGGGAGTTATCGGATGAAGAGCTGGCCGAAGCAATTTCAGAATTTTGCACGAATCCGGGGGCAGCAAGATTAAGAGGATCAGCCTATGTGGCTAATCTGGAAAGTACTCCAGGGATTGGAAAGGGAATGAAATCTGATGAAGAAAATAATCCCTTGCCCTAGGAAACAAGCACTCCCAAGAAGAAATTGAAAACGCTCCCTCCAGGACTCAAGTATGCCTATCTGGACGGAAACGCGGCATTTCCAGTAATCATCAATAGCAATTTGACCGAGGAACAGAAAAAGAAGTTACTGGATGTAATCAGAAGGAACAAAAAAGCGATAGGGTGGACTCTCTCAGACCTAGTAGGAATTAGTCCTGATCTTTGCATGCACCACATTAGGCTGGAGGAAGGTGCAAAGGCTTGTAGAGACCACCAACGCAAGCTGAATCCAAACATGAGAGAGGAGGTTCTAAAGGAGGTCTTGAAACTGCTTTCATTGGGTATATCATTTACTCCATACTTGATAGTGAATGGGTTAGTCTGGTCAATATGGTACCTAAAAAGTCAGGAATACAGGTGGTTAAGAATGACAAGAATGAATTGGTGCCTACTCGCCTAGTTACTGGCTGGAGGATGTGCATCGATTATAGAAAGTTGAATGAAGCAACCAGGAAGTACCATTTTCCATTACCATTCATTGACCAGATGCTGGAGAGATTGGCTGGAAAGCAATATTTCTGTTTCCTTGACGGGTATAGTGGATACTTCCAGATCTATGTAGATCCCGATGACCAGGAGAAGACTACATTTACGTGTCCATTTGGCACGTATGATTTTAGAAGAATGTCGTTTGGACTGTGCAATGCGCCAGGCACCTTTCAACGTTGTATGATGAGTATCTTCTCGGATCTACTGGAGGATTGCATCGATATTTTCTTGGACGATTTCACCGTTTATGGAAATTCCTTTGACTCATGTTTAGCAAGCTTGGATATAGTGTTAAGGAGGTGCCAGGAGAAGAATTTAGTCCTCAATTTTGAAAAATGCCACTTCATGGTACCGAAGGGAATCGTCTTGGGGCATGTAGTCTCCGAGAAAGGCATACAGGTGGACCCAACAAAGGTTGATGTGATTTCAAAATTGCCTTACCCCACGAAACAGAAAGAAGTTAGGGGATTCCTAGGGCATGCAGGGTTTTATAGAAGATTCATAAAGGACTTCGCGAAGATTGCTCAGCCACTTACCCATCTGTTGCACAATGATGTTGAGTTCATTTTCGACGAGGAATGTAAAAAGGCTTTTCAGCTGTTGAAAGATAAACTGATATCAGCCCCTATTATCAGAGCACCTGACTGGAGTCTGCCGTTTAAAATAATGTGTGATGCAAGTGACTACGCAGTAGGGGCGGTGCTAGGTCAAAGGATAGATAGAAAAAGTTACGTGATCTTCTATGCCTCAAAGACACTAAACCAGGCCCAGAAGAATTATGACACCACAAAAAAGGAAATGCTGGCCGTCGTGTATTCCTTTGAAAAATTCCGACCATACTTACTAGGGTCTAGTGTGATCATTTTTACCGATCACGCAGCTATTGAGTACTTACTGGTGAAGAAAGAATCCAAGCCAAGGTTAATCCGTTGGGTACTTCTCTTGCAAGAATTTGATTGGGAAGCAAAGGATAAGAAAGAAACAGAGAATAAGGTGGCGGACCACCTGAGTCGGATTTTTCAGGGAGAGACGGACGAAGCAATACCTGATGCATTCCCAGAGGAGCATTTGTATTATATGGAAAACTCTGCTAGACCCATCAGATGGGAAGATATAATGGCAGTAACAGGTCCAGGGGATACTGAAAAGGGGAAGTGCCAACTAGACGCCGAACCTTGGTTCGTAGATATAACTAATTACTTGGTTACTGGAGAAATGCCTAGTTCTCAAGAAATCACCCGGGCCCAGAAGATGAAACTGAAAAGCAAAGCCAAGTACTCCCTCCGTTGCTTGTTAATAGAGGCATTTCTTTTCGGCACGGAGTTTAAGAATAGTGTGTTAAATGGATGGTGAAAAAAGTAAGAGAGGGTAAAGTAAGAGAGATGAAGAGAGAATAAAGTAAAAAGAAGAATTACTTTTTGCTAAAAGTAGAAATGACTCAATTAACTTAGAACTTCCTAAAATAGAAAAATGACTCTATTAACATGGAACGGAGGGAGTACTATTTTTGGGACGACCCGTATTTATGGAGAATGGGAGCCGACCAAGTAATTAGAAGGTGTATTCCAAAATGGGAACAAAGGGATGTGCTTAATCATTGTCATGCCCTAGCTTGTGGAGGTCACTTTGGACCAAGGAAGACTGCAAGGAAGGTGTTAGATAGTGGTTTCTATTAGCCTAAATTACACAAGGATGCCTTCAAATTTTTCCAAAATTGTGAAAGATGTCAACAGACCGGGTGAATTTCCAAGAGAGACGAAATGCCACAGTTCCCTGTGATTGTTTGTGAAATTTTCGACGTATGGGGGATGGACTACATGGGTCCATTCCCATCTTCATATGGAAACACGTACATCCTCGTGGAAGTCGATTATGTGTCTTAATGGATAGAGGCTAAGGCTACAACCTCTTGTGAAGCCGGTGAAGTGGCTAAGTTCCTTAGAGCTAACATTTTCAATCGGTACGGAATACCTCGTGCCATAATATCCGACCAAGGGACACATTTCTGTCACCGGATGATAGAAGCTTTGATGAGGAAGTACGGGGTCCACCACAGACTTTCTACCCCTTATCATCCCCAGTCTAATGGACAGGCGGAAATCTCAAACAGGGAAATCAAAGCAATACTGGAAAACACGGTGAATCCGTCAAGGAAGGACTTGAGTAAGAGGCTTGGAGATGCGTTATGGGCCTACAGGACAGCTTACAAAATGCCCATTGGAATGTCACCTTACAGGTTGGTTTTTGGCAAGATGTGCCACCTGCCCGTAGGAGTGGAACATAGAGCATACTGGGCGGTCAAGGAAATTAATATGAGACCCCAGGCTTCGGAGGAAGAGAGGAAGTTGCAACTCCAAGAACTAGAGGAGTTAAGACTGGAGTCATATGAATCCGCAATGTGGTACAAAGAGAAGACAAGACTCTGGCATGACAAGAACCTCCGGGTCAAGGAATTACGAGTAGGCCAGAAAGTGCTCCTTTTCCAATCCAGGCTCAAGCTGATGCCTGGGAAGCTTAAATCCAAATGGATCGGGCCGTACACTATTGTTGGCATTCGAGCAAACGGAGCTGTGGAAATCCATGACAGTGCCTCGAACTCTACTCCTTTTCTTGTGAATGGTCATCGGGTAAAGATTTTTAGGGATAATTCTGAGTTGTGCGTAGTGGAGGAAGTGCCACTACACACACTTTCTGTTATCACCTAATCGGTCTGATGAGTAGTGCTTTCGCTGAATTCCTGGCTCAGGTAAATAGAAATGCATTTTCAATTTATATACTGAACCAGGGGCTCTCGAGGAGCACTCAATCGAGACAGATGAGCCAGAGGAGTGTTTGAATTTTGAGCCTGCGGAAGTTTGGATCACCAAGGGTTTGCTAGACGCGATGAAGAAATTCGAGGATCCCAAAAGGGCTGCGACTTACAAGCAGCAGTGTAGCACAAATAAACTTGCAAAGTCTGGAAAACGTTATGATCCTGAGGAGCTGAAGGAGATAGCTTGTGACGAGGATTTCCGGCAATACATCGATGCCATCGGGTTTAACTGGTTGCTAAGGCATAGCACTGCGGACGTACCGACGGCCCTAGCACGTGAATTTTTCTCTACCTTTCGATTAAAGCCCACGACAGATTTGGATACAGATTCGATCACTTTCTGTCTGTTTACGGAAGAACACGAGATGAGCATTCGGGAATGGTCTCTCCGGATGGGACTGTTCACTCGTGCAGAGGATGACGAGGGAATCTGGAACGATCGAATGGTAGGGGCGCCGAAATTCACTCCTGGCTTCAAACCACAATCTGCGTGGGAATTCATCATACATCTAAAGGTGGGACAGTTTAAAAACAAACAACTCGAAAGGGTTTCACATCGGGAATCACGTGCTTCGCTTTGCTCAGACCTTTGTCAGCTATAATCTTATGGGTACTGCCAACTCTGCCTTGACGACGGCGGATCTTTACTTCACGTGGTGTATGGCCACAGGAGTCAAAGTGCACCTAGGCTACTGGTTAGCCCAAGCGTGTCACCAAATGGTCGCGAATCCTTCCCGACACATGTATACGTGTCCCCTCTTAGGGGCTTACTTACAAGGCAATACCGTAATATAGATTGCTAAATCTGCCCCCGAGGTAGATATGTGTGAGTCCCCGGAGGTTTTCAACGTGGACTATTTCTTCAATAAAGGATTGCTATACATGCATGGGAAGGACGTGTGTTTCTATGAAGTCGGCAGATTGGTGCCCCAGGTCAAGCAGGAGCAGGAAGTTATTGAGTTCAAATCCAGTGCTGGGTATGATGAGGTGAAAACGGAAGTGAGTGTTATGCGCAAGGAATTGAGTGAGGTCAGGAAAGAAATGGGTGTGTTGAACAAAGAACTCAGTGACACCCGGAATGAGATGACCGGATTGAGGACAGGGTTGGGCGGAATTAGGGAAGAGATGCAAGCCCTCAAGGGGTGCATCACTGTTTTGGTGAGAAAGTCATCTACACAGAACGATCGAACGGCGGAAGCCGTCAACTTAATGATGATGATGACGAAGTGGCTAAGGGAGAGATTTCCCGAGCCTCAAATGACATTACTTGCTGGATCTAGCAGTATGCTCAAACAGCCAGGGCAAGGAAGTGCAGCACTACAGCTCCCCCCACCATCAACCAAGCCCTTGACAGCCCCGTCCGCATCCAAGCCCGTGTCAGTCAGGAAGCCGGTCTCTACGAGAAGTGAGAAGGAGGGTGTTCAGCCAGAGTCGCCGGTGAGGAAGAAAGCGAGAGTGACCCGACCCTATGTCCCGTCCCAGTTTGGCTCCCAAGGGGGCCAAACCCCGAATTGAAATTCCCCCATGAACAAGTAACTTCTACTTCCTGTTTTCTTTCTTTCTTCCGTTTATACTTTGCAATTTTTCGTATGTTATGTGCCTCTGCATGTTTTATTTTATATGTTTGTGCCTTCACTCCCTTAGCCCAATGTTTGGTCTAAGTGTGAGAAGAGATGTCCTTTTCATGCGTATTTTAGCTGTTTGTTTGTTGTGTTTTCTCCCACTTAGCCCGTTGTTCGGTCTAAGTGTGAGAAGTTTGCGTTGTTCATAAGTGTTGTCTGTTTTGTTTTGTGTTTGCGTGTCTGTTTTGTGCTGTTCATCCTTCCCTGTTTCCCCCCTTCACTAGGATAGCTTGGGGGCAAGCTTGAGTGCTTTGGGAGGGAGAGGGAATTAGTACAGTGGGTTTTGTTTAGGAGTCTCTAGGTCTAGTATTTTTGTGTGTCGCATGAGCTAGTGGATATAATAAGGCAAGATCCATTTCGTAAGAGCAATTGAAGATAGGATGCATGTCAACTTTGAGGCCTTTTTCCCTTAATAAGATGAATGCGGTCTGAATGAAGTAAGAACGATAGAAGATATCTTAGATAACCTAATTGTGAAGCCCCACTATAAGAGTAAGTTATAAGCCTAAACACTTTGAGCTAACATGTATAAAAAGGGCCGCCACTAGATGTTTAGGGAGAAGAGTCGGAAGGAGAAAAAATAGTGGGAAAAGGGTTCTGGAGGTATAAGCTGGACGAAGTCCAGAGGTGGAGGTATAAGCTGGACGAAGTTCAGGAAATAGGAGGTATAAGCTGGACGAAGTCCAGGGGAGAGATAATATTAAAAAATCGAAGGTATAAGCTGGACGAAGTCCAGGGGATACAACAATATATATATAAAAAAGGGGGGGAAATATAAAAATACATCCTAAGGGCAGGAAGCAATGGTACCCTGACCTAGCAAAAAAAGGGGGAAACGGTAGGAAGGAGAAACTCTCATAACCCGATGCATCAGTGGTGTAACTTTGACTTAAGAGTGATTCGATCCTAACATCCCTGGTGAGGAATGAGCGATCGAGTGAATCCAACAATTGGGAGGTCAATAGGCTATCTTGACGAACTGGCAGGCCGACTAGGTAGAAGAAGGAAAAGGGGAGGATTTGAAGACTGTAGACGAATCGGATAGACCTTAAGCTTATGGGGACGGCTGTCTAAAAGTTGAAGCTAGTTCATGCCTTTGATTGTTTTTCTTTAAGTGTTTGTCGTCTTTTCATTCAAGTCTGTTGTGTGTATATGTTTAGGAGTTTGTGTTTTGTTTGTAGAGTCGTTCATGGGATAACTGTGCATTGAAATTCGCCTTATTTCTTTTTCTTGTCTTTCATGCTTGAGGACAAGCAAGGTTTAAGTGTGAGCAGTTTGATAAGACTAATTTCATGTATAGATCTAGGGGTTAAATTCATACATTTGCGGGGTCTAACACATGTTTTAAGCCAGGTGTGTAGAAGATTTCGCCAGGTCTAGGAAGAAGAGAGGGTAATTGCATGGCCCAAGGAATCTGGCGAAAAGAGTGAGCGTTGTGGATAAGAATTACCAGACGGAGGAGATCAGAGAGCTGAAGGGCATAATGGAGACTTTTGCGAAGGCTTCTAGAAGATCAAACCCGCATCTATATAAGGAAGAGAGAATGCATTCATTAGAGGTTGGGACTCCTGGCATTAGGCCTTTTAGCTCTCAGCTCACACACACTTCTACACACTTTAAGGGGTTCATCGGGAAGTTAGGGGTTTTTTTTGGGTTTACGCTTGTTTGTTTGTTGGCAGTTGGGTAACACCGTCCTCACAGAGGGCGAAGATACAATTTAATCGCTTTCATTTTATTTGGTGTTTCTGAATTCTACCGAGCTTCGCTGTTCGAAGTTCGACACTGTTTGTCTGAGTATTTCACGATTTATGGCAGTTTTACTTTCAGTTATGTTGATGATGTTGACGTCTGATTTCGTGGATGAGTGTTTCTGAGTTCAAGTTTATTTACTTGTTTGGATGCTTTTCGCATTTGCTTATTGATCGGAATGTGTTGGTTGAATCGAGACGTTTGGAGTGAAGTTTGGCTGAGTTTGAGTTCAGATTGTTTGGATCCGGAGTGGATTGAGCACCCAACATGGAGATCTGAAACAAAGTTAGTTTAATTTGATGCCTAGTGTTCATGTTTTAATTTCTTTCCGTCTAGTTTACGTCGATCTGTTTAATCTCCGTCTGATTGTGAGTTTCCGGCATCCCAATTTTTATGTTCTGTTTGAATCGCAATGTTTACGTTGTTTTCTTCATATCCGAGTGTGAATCTGGTGCAGAGGTGAACGTAGTTTGTAGTTAGTTTGTAATCTGTTAATCGCAGCTTTTTTTCTTCCATACTTGCTATTTCTGGAATTTGGTCCCCACTGTTACTCGCTTTCTGTTTAGTTAAATTAGGAATCTGTTTGCTCAATCTAGGAAGAGAGTTGGTTGTTTGCGGTCATAAGGATGTTTGATGTCAGCATGATGTTTACAGTTCCTAGGTCTAGTGTTTGATTACGTGCCTAGGTCTAGCAGTAGTTAACCTCAACCCAATTTGCGTGGCAGTTGCCGCTTTTTAGTCCAAAGTCCTCTAAATGCTCTCTTACGCATCCATCTTCGTGGGATCGACCCCTTGCTTCTCTATACTAGTCTATAGTATAACAGGTTGAGGGATCTTTGAAACGCGAGAGTCGTGTGTCCAACGACTGAGTCTTCTATATTCCCTTGAGTTCCTAGTCCTAGTAATCTAGTGGATTCACTGGAGTAAGTAGCTCGACCTAGAATACACAACACTCTCTCGCGGTCTCTTCAGATACTATGAGAGCATATAAGTGAAAAACTGTCAACATTTTACACATTCGCATTTTACAAGGTAATTTACTAATAGGAGTAATATAATATTATTAATAAAACGTGTTCTTCTTCATTAACCACACGACTGCCATTGTTGTTACATTTTTCAACTCTGTAATTTTTTATACTTTACTTTCGTTCAGCCCCTCCTTACCTTTCAACATTTGATCATTTAGGCGTCTAAAACAATATTTTAGTGAGGGCTGAAAATGATTTGCAGAATTTTCCAAAAATTTAAAAGTAGAAAATCAAGAAAATGGAACTCTTGGGAGGGGCTTAAGCCCTTCCCCACCTCTTACTGTGTGTACCCCACTGCTTTGGAGATTCGTCATATTCATACATGCGCGCCTTTACGCCTTTTCATATTCTGTTGAATAGACTAAATATCTTTTAGTTACTACTATTCCAGTTTACTAAGAAGATAAATGAATTGAACAAAAAACCCTTGAAATATAGCAAGGGAAATATAAGCGCGTGGGAAATATCAAATAGGATTTGACAAAAGGCTGGGTAAGGTCTGCAAATCAGTGTAGGTGTGCGCAGAGTAGGTTTGCAGGTTGCGGGTACTTTGACTAAAATGCCCTTCAAGGCATTTGGATATTTTGGTCCGAAAGTTGGCTACAAAAACAAGATATGTGATTTTGTTTAAGGTTAGGGCCGTCTGATGATTTTTTTTTGTTAGGGGCCTGATATATCACAAACAAAAAAGTTAGGAACTTTTCATGTAGTTCACTCTTAATATTAATTTCATTAGTTTTTTTTTTTTTACTAGACTAATTTTGATTAAAACTCTTATTATTTCTAAAGATTACATTTTTGTAAAATGGAGAGAATGACAAAAGAAAAAGAAAAAATTGACATCACCTCACTAATTACAAGTTGTAATTGTCGTTTGAATAAAACGTTTGTGTCAAATTTAGGAAATAATTTAGAAAGTGTTACTATAATAGTATTTAAAACTTAGTTACACTACTCGTAATATTTGGAGAGCTAAAAGTTAAATCATGCTACATTTAAATAGGGAATCGGGATTGACTTATTCAACTATTATTATTATTATTATTATTATTATTTCATCTTCTTCCTCATCCCAATTCTATGCTGCAGCCATTATTCCAAGAAGGTAAGTTTTTTCTGTAAATTTATCTTTCAGCCCCTCCTTTACAATAAATCTCTTTCCCATTAAATCACAAAGATATCAATTTGGGAAGGGCTGAAGATAGTTTTTCAAAATTTTGAAAAATTTTATAGTAGAAATTTATTATAAAAAAAAAGTTTGGGAAGGGCTTAAGCCCCTCACCTCCAATTGTGTCCGCCACTGATTAGGATTATTCCAATTGTACAGTCGTTTACAAAATTTGGATTCATGTTTTGTTGCGAATCTAATTATTTTTTAAAAAGTTGGATGTTTTTTTTATTTTGATCAGTCTTAACTGTTACTTCCTCGGTTCACCATTAGGAGTCCCGGTTTATCATTTTAGCCCGATCTCCATTAAAAATCTCGATTCACTTTTACTATAAATGGTAGGTACACCTCACTTTCCACTAACTCATTTTCTCATTTCACACACATTCTATTATAAAATTAATTGAACTAGTTGCTTTTGCCGATACACTCACCGGCTTTATTTTTAAATCATTGCCTATTTCTTATAGCACTTCCTCATGGGCATGCAACTACGTACAAAAGCATCACAATATTTCCACACCAAACTACTATATTTATTGGACAGTAGTATGATTTAGTAATTAAGTGGAATGCTGGTCGACGTAGCTAGCTTTTCATGGAAATCCACCTCCTCCGCCTGAACCTCCACCAAAACCGCCGCCTGAACCTCCACCAAAACCGCCGCCAAGGCCGACTCCTCCACCCAAACTTCCACCAAACCCACTACCCGAGCCTCCTCCTCCACCAAGCCCGCCACCCAAGCCTCCTCCTCCACCCGAACCTCCGCCAAACCCACCACCTGAGCCTCCACCTCCGCCAAGACCGCCTCCTCCTCCCGAACCTCCACCCGAGTCTCCACCACCTCCATAGCCACCGAGGAACTTCTCATCATTGTAAGAAGCCTCGGATTCATCGGCAAGCATGCGCGTATTGGTGGCGCAGAAAACTAGGGCACTCAGAAACAAAACAAGAAGAAGCTTCATAGCCATGTTAAAATCTGGATTTGTTGATTGATCGACCACTAAAAAGGGATATATATAGGAAGTGAAATTTTATAATTACCCTAGACCATATCCTCATCCATAAACAACTAAACCAAATGATAATTAATGCAATCTTAATGCAAGTTGCAACCACCCGATTACTTTCGGAAGAAGATCATATAGGCTGACGTTTTCAATCTCTAACTATATTGAAGACTATTCATCTCTAAACGTCTTTGAATCAATCAATAATTGATGACTATATACATTTCTTGAGACAAACTACTAAAATCAATCAATAATTGATGACTACTTTACTATAATTAATTCATAAAATAAAAATTTTGTTCAAATATCGGAGCAGTATTGGATAATCATTCCCATCACTATATAGGGTATACCGATAGTATTTCTTATATAATGCAATCGATGCATGAAATCAAAGAAAAGAAAAGGTAAATTTCAACGAGTTAATTAGTATAATATATAAAATTGAGTCAACATTCCACTTCTTTTCTCACCTACTTTCCTTTATTTTCTTAAAACTCGTTCCTCGCCACAGCCATGGTCACCGAAAGTTTCCTCAGTCCACCGGAAAAGCGCCTTCCATCGTTCCAGCCAGTTCATTTCGTAGTCGTAGCAGTTTCATCGCCCGGAGTGGCAAAACATTCTTTATTCGCTTTTTTAGTTAATCGTACTTGTTTTTCTGTCGTTGGATCTGTTGCATATTCAGTACTTGTTATCTTTTGAAGTGTTTTGTTGGAATCTAAACGTTTTATGCAATGAAGTTATTTTTATGCATCTCTTTCGGTTTGAATTTGTTTCATTCTGCCTAGGTAGCCTAGATCTAGTTGTCGCAGTAATTTCTAAGTCTTGAAAGCATGATTTCATTTGCAGTTGCTCGATCTGAGATTGTTAGTTAAGTTTGTTGTTTAGATTTAGTTTCCGAAGTGATTCGGTGCGAAATCCGAGTTTACGTGAATTCTGCCACCTTGCATGTCGTCCAGTAAGTGTAGTTCTTGATTTTACTTGATTAATCTTCGATTTTAGAGTGTTAATTTGTGGATCTGAATTGTGAAGTTGTAAATCTGAAAGTGTTATCTATGGAATCAGAGTTTGTTTGATTTTGTGCATATTTGTTGGAGCAACATCCACATCCAAGTTTGGGACCACTTTTGCTTTTTAGTTACTTTTTGCTTTTGTCCTTTACTTTTCTGCTGGTACCGTACAAACCTGACAGTGCAGCCACCAACCCACCACTTATTCTCTGATATTCCGTTTAGCCTTTTATAGTAACTATCTACTCTCCACGTGTCCCTGAAACACCGTGTCCCCCACTCTCACGTACACAGCCACATGTCAATCACCTTCACACCTCCCAGTCAGTAGAGTTCCACTTTTAATTCCTGTCTAGGTAGAATCTCAACCCAAGCGTGGTGGCTAACCAAACCCCTCCAGATTATCACCACAATTACCAAAGCACGTCCATCTCTGTGGGATTCGACATTTACCTCCACTATACTAGCCAGTAGAAGTGGGTTGAGGAATTTCTTGATACTAGGTTCAAGTTGGCTGGGAATTCTATCCTGATCAGGTCGATACACCCTTGCTTGACACGACACCGAGAACCTGCACCATCAATAATCATGGGATAATTAGTCATAGCTAACCATCTATGACTAAAATAATCTCACAACTCAATCCTAATTTGTATCTTGCTATTATTTTATCTTGAAAAAATAACATAAAATATTAACACAACCTCCTCCGATTGAGGAAATAATTAAGGGAAAATAGTGTGTTTTAGCCTTCTTTGTATTGGAGTTTGTTCAGATTTTAAATTTTGTGTTTCATGATAATAGTATGACTTCTATAAGTTTATAATGTGGTTGTTACTAGTTACCTATTTGATTTAAATGCACATCCAGGAGGGATAAGGAAATGATTAAGGGAAAAACATCCTGGAGTTATTTTGGGCATTAAATGCAATTCCAACATGGTAAATGGTAACTGCTCCAGCAACAAATACCTTAACAAAAACTGAAACTACTACAAAGCTAACACACAATTAGAAACAACAATGATTGATCATAGTGCAGAGGCTTGTAAAAGGCCCCTCAACTGACGTAGTCCGCCTGATCCTTGGCGCCAAGCTGAGCGAGGTGGAGAGCAGCCACCTTCTCGGTGTAATTTTTGTGCCCCATGCATTTCCATTTCATATAGCTGAATCAATGTGTCATTGTCGACGCTGATACATATCTCATAGGCATAATCAAACAACTTATGTGTGTTCCCTGAAACCTCGATGTTGTTGTTGAGGAGCGAGCATGATCCGTCCGGTCCTATTTGAGGTGCCGTTTCGCCGCTGCTGGAATTGCAGACTCCGCAATAATAAACGTAAAATTTCATGTTTATTTTCTAATTTAAATATTCTTAGTAAATCTTTTATCATGATCAGTGGCGGACGCAGGAATATTAAAATTTCTCATACTCTCTTTCGTTTATAAAAAATAGTCTCGTTTTGCTATTTTTGGGTATCGACTAGTCCCATTGTTAAAATGGAAAGTTTCTTTCTCATATTTTTATCTACTTTTCTTTCTATCTATTTTACTTTACCTATTTTTTCTCTTTCTTTCTTACTTTATTAATTTCTCATTAAAACTCAGTTGTCCACAAATGAGACCTTTTTATGTGTCGTCATCTGTTAGACTTTACTCTCTTCATCTATCTTACTTTATTTCCTCTCTTACTAATCTCTTCATTTTAACCTTTAACACATCAATTTCTTAAATCATGTGCCCAAAAAACACCCCAACTACTTTGAGACGAATGGAGTAAAAATTATAAAAATGCATAAATGTCTAATATATAAAATTAATCCAACACATGTTTAACAAAAAAATAATACAATTCATGTTCTAGTTGTGTTTATTTTGCTAAAACAATAAATATATAATATATAAAAATGCATAATTATCTAATAAATACACGGTTTTGTAATCTATTTCCTTCATTTCCTAAAAATAGAAGTTCTTTCATTTTAGTTTGTTTTCTAAAAATAAAAACTCTCTATTTAGGAAATGGACCCCACAATCTTTTAATATTAGAGTGAACTACCTCAAAAGTCCTTAACTTTTCCGTTTGTGACACTGCAGGTCCCTACCAAAAAAATATCACCAGACAACCCTAACCTTCAACATAATCACATATCTTGTTTTTTCTGACTAAAATGCCCTTAAGCCCTAAAAGGGCATTCTGGTCATCTCAATAAAAATGCTGACAGTGGTGGCCTGCATGCTGCACAACATCTACTGTTCACACCTTTTTCTGAATAATTGAAGCATAATTATTATTTTTTTCACACCTGGTAAGTTATCAATTTTTAATTTAGATTAATCTTGTCATATGAAAATTTGAAAACACAACGTTAATATACATAAACATTTTATATAAAGCTAATCCAATACTTTTAAATTATTGAATTTACATAGATTACTTGGAAAGAAAATTAAAATTATATATTGTAAATGATGGTTTTTGCCGTGAAACCCTATAATTAGATTTTCTATTGGTTGATATTCATTTTAAAATTTCATTTACAACATCTAAAGCAGCACTATATTTAACAAAATGTTTTGAAATGATACTGATAAGGCTAATTTCATACATAGATCCAGGGGTTAAATTCATACATTTGCGGGGTCTAACACATGTTTTAAGCCAAGAGTGTAGAAGATTTCGCCAGGTCTAGGAAGAAGAGAGGGTAATTGCATGGCCCAAGGAATCTGGCGAAAAGAGTGAGCGTTGTGGAGAAGAATTACCAGACGGAGGAGATCAGGGAGCTAAAGGGCAGAATGGAGACTTCTGCGAAGGCTTCTAGAAGATCAAACCCGCATCTATATAAGGAAAGAAAATTAAAATTATATATTGCAAATGATTTTCTATTGGTTAATATTCATTTTAAAATTTCATTTACAACATCTAAAGCAGCACTATATTTAACAAAATGTTTTGAAATGATACTATGAGAGCATATAAGTGAACAACTGTCAACATTTTACACATTACACATTTTACAAGGTAATTTATTAATAAAATGTGTTCTTCTTCATTAACCACACGACAGCCATTGTTGTGATATTTTTCAACTCTGTAATTTTTGATACTTTACTTTCGTTCAGCCCCTCCTTACCTTTTGAACATCTGATCATTTAGGCGTCTAAAACAATATTTTAGTGAGGGCTGAAAATGATTTGCAGAATTTTCAAAAAATTTAAAAGTAGAAAATTCAAGAAAATGGAACTCTTGTGAGGGGCTTAAGCCCTTCCCCCACCTCTTACTGTGTGTACCCCACTGCTTTGGAGATTCATCATATTCATATATGTGTGCCTTTATGCCTTTTTCATATTTTGTTGAATAGACTAAATATCTTTTAGTTACTACTATTCCAGTTTACTAAGAAGATAAATGAATTGAACAAAAAACACTTGAAATATAGCAAGGGAAATATAAGCGCGTGGGAAATATCAAATAGGATTTGACAAAAGTCTGGGTAAGGTCTGCAAATCAGTGTAGGTGTGCGCAGGGTAGGTTTGCAGGTTGCGGGTACTTTGACTAAAATGCCCTTCAAGGCATTTGGGTATTTTGGTCCGAAAACTGGCTACAAAACCAAGATATGTGATTATGTTTAAGGTTAGGGTCGTCTGACGATTTTTTTTGTTAGGAGCCTGCAATGTCACAAACAAAAAAGTTAGGGACTTTTCATGTACTTCACTCTTAATATTAATTTCATTACTTTTTCTTTTTTTTTTACTAGATTAATTTTGATTAAAACTCTTATTATTTCTAAAGATTTCATTTTTTATAAATGGAGAGAATGACAAAAGAAAAAGAAAAAATTGACACCACCTCACCAATTACAAGCTGTAATTGTAGTTTGAATAAAACGCTTGTGTCAAATTTAGGAAACAATTTAGAAAGTGTTACTATAATAGTATTTAAAACTTAGTTACACTACTCGTAATATTTGGAGAGCTAAAAGTTAAATCATGCTACATTTAAGTAGGGAGTAGGGACCGACTTATTCAACTATTATTATTATATTCATATTTATTTATCTTCTTCCTCATCCCAATTCTATGTGGCAGCCATTAATCCAAGAAGTTAAGTTTTTTCTGTAATTTTATCTTTCACCCCCTAATTTCCACTAAATCTCTTTCCCATAAACCACAAAGATATCAATTTCGGAAGGGCTGAAGATAGTCTTTCAAAATTTTGAAAAATTTTATAGTTGAAATTTATTTTTAAAAAAACTTTGGGAAGGGCTTAAGCCCCTCACCTCCACTTGTGTCCACCACTAATTAGGATTATTCCAATTGTACAGTCGTTGTTTACAAAAATTGGATTCATGTTTTGTTTCAAATCTAATTATTTTTTTAAAAGTTGGACGTTTTTTATTTTGATCAGTCTTAACTGTTACTTCATCGGTCCATCATTAGGAGTCCCGGTTTACCATTTTAACCCGATCGCCATTAAAAATCTCGATTTACTTTACTTATAAATGATAGGTACACCTCATTTTTCACTAACTCATTTTCTCATTTCACACACATTCTATTATAAAATTAATTGAACTAGTTGTTTTGCTGATACACTCCCCTGCTTGATTTTTAAATCATTGCCTGTTTCTTATAGCACTTCGTCATGGGCATGCAACTACGTACAAAAGCATCACAATATTTCCACACCAAACTATTATATTTATTGGACAGTAGTATGATTTAGTAATTAAGTGGAATGCTGGTCGACGTAGCTAGCTTTTCATGGAAATCCACCAAAACCGCCGCCAAGGCCGCCTCCTCCACCCGAACCTCCGCCAAAACCGCCTCCTCCACCCTTCCCAAAACCGGCTCCTCCACCATAACCTCCACCAAATCCTCCACCCGACACTCCACCATCTCCATAGCCACCGAGGAACTTCTCATCATTGTAAGAAGCCTCGGATTCATCGGCAAGCATGCGCGCATTGGTGGCGCAGAAAACTAGGGCACTCAGAAACAAAACAAGAAGAAGCTTCGTAGCCATGTTGTTAAAATCTGGATTTGTTGATTGATCGACCACTAAAAAGGGATTTATATAGGAAGTGAAATCTTATAACCATAACCACTAAACCAAATGATAATTAATGCATTAATGCAATCTTAATGCAAGTTGCAACCACCCGTTTACTTTTGGAAGAAGATCATATAGGCTGATTTTTTCAACTTAATTAATTGATTCATGTCTCTAACGATATTGAAGACTTTTCATCTCTAAACGTCTTTGAATCAATCAATAATTGATGACTATATACATTTCTTGAGACAAACTACTAAAATCAATCAATAATTGATGACTACTTTACTACAATTAATTCATAAAATAAAAATTTTGTTCAAATATCGGAGTAGTATTGGATAATCATTCCCATCACTATATAGGGTATACCGATAGTATTTCTTATATAATGCAATAGATGCATGAAATCAATGAAAAGAAAAGGTAAATTTCAACGAGTTAATCTAGTATAATATATAAAATTGAGTCTACATTCCACTTCTTTTCTCACCCACTTTCCTTTATTTCTTAAAACTCGTTCCGAACTCAAATGGAACTCCTAATGGCGGACGGAGGGAGTAACTTTTAACAAGTGAAGAAAAAAAATGACATGAATATATCTCGAGCAATATAACCGTAATTAAAGACTTCAATAAAGAAAGCAATATGGAGCTGCCAAAAATGGAACTATAATTTCAACTAACTCAAAAATCCGTTGGATTAGCTTGCCGCAGAGGCTCTAACCAGCGAAAGGCAACAGTCGCACAATTCAATTACTAAAATTTTAATTGGGGGTAGAGTTTAATCATTTTCAATTACAGTATATAAACAGTAATTAAAACTCATATACTTAATTATTATTAAGAAAAATGCACCAGCCTCAGAAATTTTTATTGAGCAATAAATTATAAACGTAGAAAGTAGACACTGCAGTTTTATAGGCACAGTGAATATTGAGACTTGGATTGAAGCAGAGCAAACTCGAAATCATCCTCTATTTATTACAAGTAAATGACAATGCAAGTCTGCTACTTTGTGTCCTACAATGTTAAACTAGTAGAGCAAAAACAACTAAGCAAGCAAGCAAAATATATAGACTAGCCTCCATAACCGCCACCACCACCACCACGGCCATAGCTATTGCCTCCATAACCGCCACCACCACGCCCATAGCTATTGCGAGGAGATCTCTCCGTGGCCTGGCTCACGCGGATGTTCCTACCATTCAGTTCCTGCAGAGGTGACAAATATGTGAATCAAACAATGCTAGAGGCACGTCGAAGAAAGTTATATTGCTGTAAAACCATTCCTTTGTGCAGTTAATATTAGTACTCAGACTCTTACCTGTCCATCCATTGCTGATAGAGCCGAGTTAGCAGCCTCTTCACTAGTGAAACACACAAAACCAAACCCTCTCGATCTTCCAGAATCTCTGTCGACTATAACTTTTGCTTCATACAAATAGCTAAGTCAATAGATAGAAAGAAGCAACTTTGTGTTGAGCATACGCACATCAAGATACTTTGTGTTGCAACAAGCCCTTCCACACACTCACCTGAGTCAACATCACCGAAGCTGGAAAAGGCATCTCTGAGAAGAAAGCCCTATCAAAAGAACATAACATGCATATCAAGTCATAAAACAACTACCACACACAAACAAAGCTACAATGGTAAAATCCGAGAAATAAAAAACCTCCAATGAAAAGCTTGGTGGACATGCAGCGGATAGCATTAAACATCGAGGACTGCCCACTAATTGCACTAGAGGCAGATATGCTTTGCCTTAGCATTGTTCCAACTTTGTTGAAGCAAGCCATACTCGTGAGAAGCTGAATGAAACAACTATATAGTCAAATCTTAATCAAAGAACTACAAGAAAACCACGCATATCAACAACCAAAAGTTTCACATCACATTTAGATTCTCTAAATAAGACTGTAATCAATTAAGAAGTCATAACAATCCAATTACTCCAACCTGCCAACCAATTCTGGTTAAGAAAGTGACTAATTCAGCACCATTATGTCAAAAACAAGAAATAAATTCCTATTAAAGCACGGATGGAAAAAACTATATTTCACCTCTTTACTTCTGTTGTGCACCGTATCAGAAACAAACAACATCCGGTGAAAATTATATGTTTTAGGCATAATAATAATGTCATCGCACCACATAAAATACATAAAGCGCACCTTAAAAGAGGGGAAAATGACAGAATTCCAAATAAATTCAAAAAAATTCCAGATTTTATTCCGAATTGCAAATACAAGCAAAGATTAACGCATTTCGAGTACAACACATACAGAGAGGAATATATCTAAGAAAAACTCACTGGAAATCAAATTTTTTGAGATTTGAGAAGAAAGATATACCTCAGGGTTAGAGCATGAATAACCTCGTCCCCATTTCTGGCCCCAAGTCCCCTCCACGTCATCATTCCTCTACAGTTGCGGCCCAGGCCCCAACTCCTCTAACCTGTAGGCCGCAACTCGGGCCGCAACTAATAAATGACATTATTCACAACTTCAACATATTTAATTCGTAAACGCAATTCGTTGAACAATTAAAACCGGGAAAATGCATTGTTCATTAGAAATTAACATTACATTACTAGACGAAGCAAATTTAAAATACAAGAAACCCTGGCCACGACTACTACTTCTTCATTTGGGCGCGAAGGTAGGCAATCATCTCACAGTGCAACTCGAGCTCCTCTCCGACATCTTCGATGTATCCCTCGCTGTCAACTCCGTCAGCTAGCTCATCCGCAATGTAATATTCATCTCCGACAAAGTGTCGAACATCTTATCCAGAGACAGATTGGTCGGCGGTGGCACCATAGCGGGGTTGCTCGCAGTTGCCTTCCCCTTTGCTTTCCTCTTGGCCGCCTTTGTTCCCATCGGGCGGCTCTGAATGCTAGGAGAGGAGCCGAAGAAGTCGTCGTCCGTCACGTTGAGGTCGATCGCCGGACCTCAATCGCTCGAAGAGTAGTTTCCGGATGCGGAAACTTTGGTTCTCTTTGCCGCCCCAGTTGCCGCCGGCTCAGCACCGCTGGTGTACTTCGGGCTCTTCTCGACGAGCTTCCAAACATCGAAGTACTTGATGGCCTTCTTCCCCCCGTCAGTGAAGAAAGCATCCTTCTCCTTCTCGACGAGGTCCGCCTCGCTGTGCCCGCTTGGCCACATCCGGATTACGTTGGCCCACTTTCCATTCCACTTGCTCATATCCTCCTGGACCCGACCCCAATGCTTGCGCAGCTTCACGTAGCTACGCTCGATCGACCCTTTAGGACGGCCAGCGTTATACTTCTGAGCAATCCGTTCCCAGAAAGCCTTGCCAGTCTGCTGGTTGCCGATGATAGGATCCTCGGCGACGTCGATGTAGTTCCTCGCAAGACACATTGTCTCATGCGGACTGTACTTCTTCGGTCCATCCTCCTCGCCGACCTTCTCCTTGCCCCACTCTTGAGCGGGCTCCATCTCACTGAGCTCGAACTCTTCGGTGTTGACCGACGATGTTATGTCGGCGTTGCTACCGACTCCCGGACTAGGCGTCGGTTGCGATGGTTGCGACCCCGGTATGTACCAATTGTTCGAGTTAACGAACTCCTCCATCTCACGTTCATCGCTGTTGAACCAATCCATTGGCGCCAAAACAAAGTGTATAATAGAGATTGAAATGGAATGCACGTAAGATTGATGCACAAATGAAATGCTCGTTTTTATAGAAAAAAAAAATCAATTGGTGTTGAGACCCGGCCCGAGAACCGTGTAACGCTGGGCCGGGACTCGCTGTTGCGGCACGTCGACCGAATAACGCCGTCTCAGGCCTGGCCGCGGGACGGGCACCGGGACCGGCGGGCCGTGACTTGCCACCGTCTAACGCGCGGGACGGGCCGGGACTCGCGAATTGCAGCCGGCCCTCCGCGTTATTCATGCTCTTAGAGTTTTGGCCGAGAACAAAATTATATGAAGCGGCTAGTATAGTGCTAGCTAGGTCCTGAAAGTGAAGGCTTTTAGAGCATCCACAACCGTGCTCTTGCCAGCGGCACGGTTGTGGGCCCGGGCGGTACTATTTATGCCTGCTCTCTGGCAAGAGCACAACACCCACAACTGTGCTCTTCCGCAAGGACGAGCACAATTAATTTAAAATTCAATTAAACAATAACATTTCCATAATATTAAAATTCATCTAAAAACCACAATAAATATTACAAATGACAAATAAAATTAAACATTACATAATTAAAATCCTAAAAATGAAAAATTACATAATTAAAATCCTAAAATGAAAAATTACATAATTAAAATCCTAAAAATTAAAAATTACATAATTAAAATCCTAAAAATGAAAAATTATATAATTAAAATCCTAAAAATTAAAAAAACCACTACTCGTTGCCGAATTTCGCCCACATGTGGTTGATTAGGTCTTCTTGAAGTTGATTGTGGATTCGAGTATCGCGCATTGTGTGTCTTGTCTCGATCCTCTGGCCAACCGTCGTATGCTCGCCTCGGCGTGGGGGAGACCTCGCTGTTGAGCTTCCGACTTCGTCCTCATCGTAGAAGCTAGCCGCCCTCGGCCCTTCGTCGGCTATAATCATGTTGTGTAATATAATACACGTGAACATGATGTCGGTGATATTATTCACGTACCACAGCCGAGCCGGGGCCTTCACAATGTTGAATCGAGCTTGAAGGACCTCGAAGGCTCTTTCGACGTCCTTCCGCGCTGACTCTTGACGCTGCGCAAAAAGAACCCGTCTCGGGTCGTGCGGGTTGTGGAGCGTCTTCACGAACGTCGACCACCTTGGGTAGATACCATCGGCGAGATAATAACCCATGCGGTATGTATTTCCGTTGATGGTGAAGTCGATCGCCGGTGCTACACCATTCATCACATCATTGAAGAGTGATGTAGAATAGAGCACGTTCAAGTCGTTGTTGGATCCGGCAACGCCGAAATATGCATGTCAAATCCATAGGCGATAGTCGGCGACCGCCTCAAGGATAAGTGTTGGGCCGCCGCCTTTGTGACCGCTTAAGTGTTGCCCCCTCCAAGCAGTCGGACAATTCTTCCACCTCCAATGCATGCAGTCAATGCTGCCAAACATTCCGGGAAAGCCATGGACTGATTCGTGAAGACGAAGCAACCGTTGGCAATCATCGGTGGTGGGTGCCCGAAGGAATTCATCCCCAAAAGCAGAACGAACGCCCTCGCAAAAATTCTTTAAACAAAGGATTCCAGTGGACTCACCGATATGCAAATACTCGTCGAAGATGTCGGCCGTTTGCCCAGTAGCGAGTTGTCGGATGGCACACGTACACTTCTGCAACGCCGTGATACTTTGCCGGCCGGCTGCATCTACACCTGTTTGAAAGTATTCAACACGTGCGGACAATGTATTGACAATTCGCATGAACAAGCGCTTTGACATGCGAAAACGCCGCCTAAAGTAATCTGCCGAAAACCGCGGATGGTCGGCAAAGTAGTCGGCAACGAGCCTTTCGTGGGCTCCCTCCCGGTCACGATGGATGTAGCGGCGATTTGATCTAGTGCGTTGAGGAGGATGAGCGGGGGTATTCGCCGCGACATATGCTTCGTAAGCGGCACGGTGTTGTTCATAGTATTCTTGTTCTTCGCGCTCCGCTTCCGCCATGAGATGAGTGAAATCCATTTGATGTTTTGAGTGAAGGTTGTATGTGTTGATAGTTTGTATAAAAATTATGAATGAGAGATGAATGAGAGATGAATTGATGTGAGAAATGAGTGATGAATGTGTGTATTTATAGATGATTTTGGGGGGAAAAAAATCAAAAAAAATCAAAAAAATTCAGAAAAAACGGGAAAAAAACGACCATATTTTTGGGATTTGGAAAATATTTTTTTTTATTTTTTAGCATTATTTAAAATTAAATACCGATTTTTAAAAAATAAAAATAAAAAAAAGTTTAAACTCAACGGCTATGCCGTTGACGAATGGGAGCGCGCCACGTGTGCGTCCGCTGGCACGGACGTGCTCGATACATCGAGCAGCGCCGTGCCAGCGGCGCGAGCGCAGCGGCGGCGGCTGGGGTGGCGACGGACGCCACCACTGCGCATGCTTTTATACTTTAATATTTATGGCCAGCGAGATAGTACTACGAAATTATCTCCACTACAGTTATTTTTCCTACAATTTGTACACAATATGAGTTTATTGGTGAATTATGTTTGTTTTATAATTATATTTTATTTTGAGGGAAATTATGTTTATTTTATTTTATTCCATTCTAAGGGGTTGTGTAAATCATTTATTTAAAATTATATTAGGGTTGTAAAATGGATAGGGGAGTTGGGTAAACCAAATTTAATTTTGTTCTGAGCTCAATATTGAATTAATTCAAGTGTTCTTTGTTGTTCGTCGCTTTATAAACAAATAAAGCAACAAACTAAACCACGAACTTACAATGAAAGAAAATCATGCATTCATGCATTTCAATTGACATAAATTAAAGACTCAGCTAGCTTAAGAGTCCCTTATTTTTCGAGTTGTCACACCACAGGTCCATAACAAAAAAAGCGTCGGAAGACCCTAACGTTAAACAAAATCACAAATCATGTTTTTAGCCACTTTCGGACGAAAATACCCAAATAGCTTGAAGGGTATTTTAGTCAAATGACCACCAACCTGCGCACCAACTCCGTGCACACAAGCAGACCTTACGCAGACTTTTGTCAAATCATACTGATATTTCCCATGCTGCATATTTCAAGGGTCAATTTATCTCTCTCATTTTAATTCATTCTCTCATTTTGAAGGGGGTTTTGCTTCTCATTTTCTCTCGTTTTTTGAGGTGCTTCTACCGTCGTCCACTCACGCATCCCTATCGCTGAGTTGAGCATCGCAATTTAGGTATCTTCCACTGTGACCGGTAATGTTAGTCAATTTTAGTTTGTTTGTTCGTACTTGTAAGGTGTGTATCCGCTGCCATTGATTTTGGTTTATTTGTTCCTATTGGTAACGCATTAATTCGTCCTCGCCCGTCGATTTTGGCCAAATTTGTTCCTGGTCGTAACGCTTCTATTCCTCGTCGGTCGTCGGTTTTGTTCGGTTCAATTTAAGGTTTATGTGTGTTAAGTTGTGTCGTGCAATTTTTTATGGATTTCATTTGACAAATAATAACGTATTAGTTTTTAATATATTTATGTATTTATCATAAAAGAGTTTTGTGTGAGTTGACTGCATAGTTTTATTTCTATATATATAGTTAAGAGACGAGAAAGAATACATAAATTAATAATTTTAATTAAAATAGTTTATTGATATTTAAAAATCTAAATTTTAAATTTAATTTTATAAAATTAAATCTAATATTGAAATAAAAAAAATAAAGTGAAGGATGGCAAATGGAAAAAAGATAATTTTGAAATAAAATCAGATTTAGTACATCATTGAAATAATATCATACTCAAACAGTTAAAATGTGAAAAGATGAAATTGCCCAAATGCTCAAAATGACATTTTCGTATAAAAAATAGCCAAAATGACCAATTTCGAAATAAACCCTAAGTCCAGAGAATACTAATATTTTTCAAATCCAGAGACTATGAGCGAGATAAATTCATAGTCGAGAGACTCCGTTGTAGTTTTAGAATCGCGCAGTCCTGAATCGGTGAATTACGTGCCCTAACGCGTAGCTCCACGCATCCCAATAGGTGAGTTTAAAATTATTTCAAAAATCAAAACTCACTGGATTCCATCACCTATATCAAATCGGTATAATCTCTGTTTCGATTCAATAATTTCCCGATTGCGAATTTAATTAAAGAGAATCCGGCCATGTTCTCCCATTCGCCTACACGAACACGTATAGATACGACTATACATCGGTGATATCTGTATTATTTCTGCCGAATTTCGACGGGTGAGTGCAGCGGCCGCCTCGCAGATCTGAGTTTTTATTAGGTCAGCTTGCTTTGTGAATCCACGGTTGTTATGTGCTGGTGCCCAAAGTAATGCGGAAAATTAAGCGTTGCTGGTTTTTGATTCATCGAGGATGCTGATTATGATTCTTTTTAGTGATTTATTGGATACGGAGAGGAGAGTTGTTTCCGAATGGGTTGAGTGGAACGATTGGTGCTTCGTTTGGATTTTTTCCCTAATGATTGCGTTTTGTTTAATATTTGATTTGAAGATCGGTTTGGTGGATGTTCCTTTAGCACTATTAATTCGTTCGCTTTTTCTGTCTGCTAATCTGTTGCTTAATGTTTGCCCATGTCTACTGTTTCATGTGTAGAAGTATTAATTAACTTCATTTGATATTGATTGTGGAGGTTGATTCATGTTATTAGCTTCCAACAATTTCGAAAAATATAGGTGGTTGATCAGTTTAATGGAGTATTACCTCCGTCCACATTAGGAGTCACATTTACTATAAAAATGATAATAAATAGTTAAAGTGGGGAAATAGTAAAGTAGGAGAAAGAATAGTGTGACAATGTGACTCCTAATGTGGGACGGAGGCAGTACTTACTAACTGCAATCATGCATCACTTTTTGGATGAGAAATGAAGTTGAGATTTCTGTGTGTAGTTCCTTGTGCTGTAGATGACCAATACCACGCCGTGCTCTGACATTTTCTGAAGTTTTTCAGTTCCGTGTGCGACTTTCACTTGAGCCACTTTTCCTCAACTTTAAATTTATACATAAATCATCAATTTCTAAACTATTTTCTAATATTATTGTTTAACCTATGGTTGCACTTTGTTTGTTCGATTTATTCGGTAGCCTTTTTTCCTGGCAATTGAGACTGATTATGATATCAATATCTTGGAGCCTGCCATCTTCAAACACTATTTCTGTTGATCGGTCCTTAGCTTCAATCACCAAAGCAATAAAATAGACTAGTGACAAGAAGATTTCAAGCTTTCTTTTGATTCTATATGTCAATTAGATTTGGGATTCCCTGTCCTGTGTGCAGCATGCTTATTTGGTCAAAGTTTACTTTATTCTTTATTGAAGAAGCTGTGCAGTACATTTGTCAAGCCAATTAGCCTAGTGAAGTTTTGTATATGAAATGGGGAAAAGGCTGAAATGGACTGAGTAGAGATTATCCCACCTTAACTGTAAGAACTTTAAGAAAAAGAAAGGTTGTAGGAAGGAGTATGTGCAGTTCAAGTGTTAATATTAAGATTGCATGGAGAAAGCATATCATTGCTCCAGATAAATCCCAATATAAAAAATACAATTCATTGTGCCCCCGTCCTCTGCTATATTGCTACAGATCCTAAGCTCTACTACACTGGTGTAATGTTGTTTACTTAAATGTGTTAAAGGTCGAGACCTCATTAAATGGATGGTCTGTTACTGGTATGTGTTCATTCTACATACACAAATAAAGGCACCTTGTTATTTGGTTCATGCTTCTCTCCACTATTTTCGATTTTTTCAAACTGTTATAGAATTCTATTTTCTGCAGGCTAATGTAGTTCTGAAATTATATTGAGGTTGTTCACTTTAACAATAATAAAGGTTTTCATCAGATTTCTATAGTTCAATTGTATTTGGCATATTGTTGCGATAGTTGAAGTATATGGTTTATAATACTTGGTATTGTTAATGAAATGGCCCTCTCCCCTGATCTCCTTCTAGCAGCTTTTCCATCAGTACCTCATATTGATTTATTACCCCTCCCCCTCCACCCCCTCTGTGCGAAAATAGTCGTATTTTTCCATTTTTGGTCCGTCCACCAAAATTATTTCCTTTTCTATTAATGGAAGCTTTCTTACCATTCTTCTCTTTGTCCCACCTACTTCATCAATTTTGCATTAAAACCCGTGCCATCCACAAATGAGGCTATTTTTCGTGGTTGGGGGGAGTATTACAGTTTATTTTGACAGTTATTCTAATTGTTTTACTTTCTAAGTTGTCTCATATCTGGTCTGCGCACTTAATCAGATTATAAATTAAATTTTATCTGTAGGATTCCAGAAATAGTCACATCCCAGTGTGACTTAAGAAAGGCTGATAACAGTGAAGCTTAAGTACTGAGAAATGGAAGATCTGGCGAGTTTTTGGGGCCCTGTGACATCCACACATGAGTGGTGTGAACTGAATTACGTCCACTCTTCCTATATTGCTGAATTTTTCAACACCATATCTAATGTCCCATGCATCATCCTAGCACTCATTGGTCTTGTTACTGCACTGAGACAGCGATTTGAGAAAAGGTTCAGCGTCCTTCACTTATCAAATATGATACTTGCCATTGGCAGCATGCTCTATCATGCCACACTGCAGCGACTGTAAGTTCTTATTTTGTATCCTTGCCTATCTGCGTTGTTATTTGAAATCAGATCGATTCTGTTCCGTGTTACTTTCATCTTTACACGTGATATTTATTGGAAATACTGCTTCATGTCGGTCTCTACGTTTTGTATAATAGTAGAGTCTTGTATTACTTGTTTGTTAGGGTACACCATATAACTAATGAAACCTTGGTATTGGAAGTTTCAAATTTCAGATGCTAGAAATTTGGCTTGTTGGTTGAGATTTTTCATTTTTGAGAAAGAGATCTCGTATATGCCCTGTGTGATAGAAGAGTGACAGTCTTTAAGTGTAACATGCGTTTTAGTTTAAGTGGGCTTCAGATTGTTATCAGTCATCAAAGGAGCTTGATGATCATTGTGATTGTTTCTGATTTGGTCTATATATGATTTTGGCGCTGGTTGACTATGTTCCTTGCCTTGCTTGAAGCTGGTCTCATATAAAGGGGCTAAGACAGTACCTTGAGATTAAGATGATAAAGTATCTATTGGTTCTTCTTGTCAAAATATAATATATATTTAATCAATTTATGTAAGTGAGGGCAGTTTATATTAGTAGTTTATTGAGCTGTGTCTAGTATTGATACATCTGGCACTATTTTATTATAACCCCTGCTCTTTGATTAATTTTGAATTCATTCAGGCAGCAGCAAGGGGATGAAACACCTATGGTGTGGGAAATGCTCCTTTACATCTACATTCTCTACTCTCCGGACTGGCATTATCGAAGTACAATGCCCACATTTTTGTTTCTCTATGGCGCAGTATTTGCAGTTGCACACTCACAAGTTCGCTTCGACATTGGTTTCAAGGTGCACTATGCATTGCTTTGTCTCCTTTGCATTCCCAGGATGTACAAGTATTACATTCACACCGAAGAAAAAGCTGCTAAGCAGCTGACAAAGGTGTATGTGGCCACTCTTGTGATGGCAACTATCTGCTGGCTAGTCGACCATCTCTTATGCAAACATATTTCGCTGTGGCACTTCAATCCACAGGGTCATGCCTTGTGGCATGTTATAATGGGTTTCAACTCATACTTTGCCAACACATTTTTGATGTTCTGCCGAGCTCAACAACGAGGGTGGGATCCAAAAGTAGAGCGCTTTTTGGGTATGCTTCCTTACGTGAAGATTCAAAAACCAAAAGCCCAGTAGGCGATACAACCTGGTAGAAATGAATATTAGTTGTGAGAAAGATCGAACTTGTTAGGTGCTGGTTGGCAAAGCTGAGATTCATTTTTTTTGAAACATGTATGTAAATGATAGCTGGGAGTTGGTTGGTATTTGAATTTTGACTGTAAAATTATAATTTAGCGAGGTAGAAAATTGTTAGACTTCCCACTCTAGCCACCTCCAAAGTACATTTCATTAATTATTGAGTTGTCAATGTTTTGGTGTGGCGCGACTAATTTCACTCGTTTGAATCATGGAATGAGAGTACTGTTCGTGGGATATAGGCTTGGATTGATTACAATTCACAGGATATTCTTCTGTTACACTACTTTACACTTGGATATCAGGTTAACTTCGAAGAACTAAGGCCATGTTTGGTTGGCGGGAAAGTAAAGTTGGCAAGGAAAATGATTCCTGGGAAAATGAATCCCGGGAATATGATTTCTAATAACTTTACTTTCCCGTGTTTGGAAAATATCAAGATTTGAAAGTATATATTTGAATTAAACACTAAACTAAAAATATATTTATCATTTTTTATTTATAAAAATTAATAATACATATTATTTAATAAATTATTAATTACAAATGATAATAAGTATATTATTTTATTTATTATTACGATGGATAGTTTAAATATGGATTATATTTCATAATATGTAATAACATAATAATAAATAAGATTATTATTATTATTATTATTATTATTATTATTATTATTATTATTATTATTATTATTATCATTATATTTACTTAATTTTTAATTGAATAAATTTATAATTTAAAATTTCACTACAATTTTATTGTTAATTACTAATTTATAAATTAATAATTATTATATTATTATAATTATATTTAATTATTTAATAAATTAGTATTATTATTATTATAATTAAAATAAAAATAAATATTAATAATATAGTTATAATTATGATAATTTGAATTATAGTTATTTATTAAATTAAGTATGGTTTATACTTTTAAATTATTTTTAAAACATTGTAATAAATAATAACAATAATAATGATGATGATGACTATGATGATGATGATGATGATGATGATGATGATGATGATGATGATGATGATGATAATAATATTAATATTAAACTATACTATAATGCTTTAAATATGTAAGAATCCTAAAACTGGGAAAAAGAATACCTAAGAAAAGTTAGGATTCAGAATCCTGGAAAGTTGTACTAACTTTCCTTGTTTCAGGATTTTGATTACTTTCTCAGTTTGATTAAAAACGTAAACAAACACAGGAATTTAAAATTTAAGGAATCAGATTACTTTCCCAGACAAAATCCTAGTAACCAAACATGGCCTAAATGCTTCCTTTGTCCCACATACATTTTCATTTTTGAAATGTTCTACTCTAAATGACACATTATTAAATATAGAAACATCACTCTCTGTTTTTTTCTCTCTTATTTTATTCTTTCCACTATTTTCACAAAACAACACTACATAAAATCATGTGTAAAATTAGAAATGCTCACTTAGAGTGAGACGTAGAGAGTAGTAATGAGGTTTGTCGAAGGTGATACACCATGTTTTTGGGCTATTCGCCAATAAAGATATGTCCTTTCAACATTATTTGAATTTTCGCTGAATCTGAAATTAAGTAAATGGGTTGTACCCAATGTTTTAAAAACCGGACCGGTAAGTGAACCGGTGAAGTTACTGGTTCATGGTTCAACCGGTCGAACCAGCTTAATCACTGGTCGAACCGTTTTACTGTTACAAATAAGTATAATTCAATTTATAATGTAAAATATAGTGTCTAATATAATAAATAATAAAATATGATCAATAATGTATCACAAAAACATTCAATCTAACAAATAATTACTATATATACAAATATAAACTATTAAAATTTAGTGAATATAATAAAATATACGAATTGTTAGTTAGTGTGAATAAAAATTAAATATTTTACATATAAAAATAAACCAAATTTATATTAATTCAAAAAAAATGTATGTGGTGGAATAATCGAACACAAATTATTAGTTAGTTTAAATAAAAGAATACTTTAATATCAGGCTACATAAATTAAATATATGCTATAAAAATATATATTTAGTAAATAATAAACTATAATTAATAAATATATTGAAAAAATCGAATCTTACTCCCTCTGTCCCATGTTGTTCGCACTTTTCATTTTAGGCCGTAAATTTGGGATTGATTTTTTAGTGTAATTAAATTAGAATTTTAAGTGTAATGAGACATCACTTAATAAAAAAACTCTTAACTTAAACTAACATATTAATTGAATGCATTAATTCTACTTTAAACTATAAATAGTGTAAGGAGTTTGTGACGAGCCAAAAAGTAACAGTGCAAGTAACATGGGACATAGGGAGTATAATATAACGATAGTAATAAGGGTTATAGTAATAATATAGTAACTAGAAAAGTATAGATAAAATTTAGAGGATGATAATTATATGTATCATAATAAATAATTACATAAAAAATACAAAATAAATGAATTATTAGTTGGTTTAAATAAAAATATTAATATTCTATGTATAACATTGTTTAATGTTCTTATTTTCCATGTGGGGCTTGTGGTGGAGTGGTTAAGCTCTTGTTAATTGGGGTGGAGGTCATGAGTTCAAGCCCTTTCAACAACAAGTTTTTAAAATTTTGAACACAAAAAGCAAAAAACGGTTTCCGGTTTCCGGCCAGACCGGTCCAACCGGCCGGTTCAAACGGTTCTCGGCGGCTCAACCTCACACTGGTCTAAATAGGTAAACCGGACCGGACCGGACTACCTGCCGGTTCGCGGTCGGACCGGTCGAACCGGCCGGTTCAAACGGTTTTTAAAACACTGGTTGTACCATATGATTTCGCAATTTGAATCACAAAGGCCGAAGGGTCATTCGAGAGGACTTGGGAAAAATTTTACGAGAAGTCATATTTTTCTGCCGTGACTATTCACATTTGTTCAGACTTCAATTTCGTAAACACCACTTTGAAATCATAACTGATTCACATGTTGAAGCGGCCTACACTTCTTTTAAGATGTGGTTTTCAGTCCCATTTCTTTTAGCAATTTATGCATTTGATCACGGTTTAAACCTTTCGTTAATGGACACAAAAAGCAAAAACCGGTTTCCGGTTTCCGGCCAGACTGGTCCAACCGGCCGGTTCAAACGGTTCTCGTCGGCTCAACCTCACACTGGTCTAAATAGGTAAACCGGACCGGACTACCTACCGGTTCGCGGTCGAACCGGTCGAACCGGCCGGTTCAAACGGTTTTTAAAACACTGGTTGTACCATTTGATTTCGCAATTTAAATCACAAAGGCCGAAGGGCCATTCGAGAGGACTTGGGAAAATTTTAACGAGAAGTCAGATTTTTCTGCCGTGACTATTCACATTCGTTCAAACTTCAATTTCGTAAACACCACTTTCGAATCATAAGTGATTCACATGTTGAAGCGGCCTACACTTCTTTTAATATGTGGTTTTCAGTCCCATTTCTTTTAGCAATTTATGCATTTGATCACGGTTTAATCCTTTCGTTAATGGACACAAAAAGCAAAAACCGGTTTCCGGTTTCCGGCCAGACTGGTCCAACCGGCCGGTTCAAACGGTTCTCGGCGGCTCAACCTCACACTGGTCTAAATAGGTAAACCGGACCGGACTACCTACCGGTTCGCGGTCGGACCGGTCGAACCGGCCGGTTCAAACGGTTTTTAAAACACTGGTTGTACCATTTGATTTCGCAATTTAAATCACAAAGGCCGAAGGGCCATTCGAGAGGACTTGGGAAAATTTTAACGAGAAGTCAGATTTTTCTGCCGTGACTATTCACATTCGTTCAAACTTCAATTTCGTAAACACCACTTTGAAATCATAACTGATTCACATGTTGAAGCGGCCTACACTTCTTTTAAGATATGGTTTTCAGTCTCATTCCTTTTAGCAATTTATGCATCTGATCACTGTTTAAACCTTTCGTTAACGGATCCGCTAAGTTATCCGTTGACCTTATTACATAGTCAACTGCGATAACACTACATGTGATCAACTGTCTCACGATATTATGTCGCTGACGGATACGTCGAGACTTACTATTATATAACCCACTATTTATCCTCCCTATAGCTGTTTGGCTATCATAATGTATCATTACTGTAGGCACTGGCTTATTCCAGCATGGAATATCTTCTATGAAGTTTCTAAGCCACTCGACTTCTTCTCCTGCTTTGTCTAAAGCGAAAACTCAGATTCCATGGTGGATTGAGCTATACATGTCTATTTCGTTGAGTTCCACGAAAAATCTCCCCCCCCAACATGAACACATACCCACTCGTCGAAAACGAGTCTTTTAAATTGGAGATCCAATTGGATCACAATACCCTTCATTTTGGGGATACCTTGTGTACTACAGTTCAAAGTTAAGAGTATAATTCAAGTATCTCAAAACCCTACGCAGAGCTTTCCAATATTCCTTACTTGGGTTGCTCGTAAATCGGCTCAGCTTATTCACCATACACGCAAGATCTGGTCGGGTGCAGTTTGTGATAAACATCAAACTCCCTATGATCCTTGCATATTCTTCTTGAGCTACATGCTTGTTTGTGTGCTTACTCAAATGCACGTTGGGTTCCAATGCATATTTTTCTACCTCCAATAGATTTGTAAGTAGAAAAAATGCTTCTCTCGGAGCACACATGACAAGTGGTACACATATCAACAAACCATTCATTTGGATTGTTACCATGGTTCCTATTGGAGACCATTGCGATCCCCTCGTAATTTTTGTTGTTTTTAGCATCTTGTTCAAATAATTTGCACAATATTGTCTCCATTAATATGTACACAATTATATTGAACCATATGTGCATTGGTATATTTAACGACACATACATCCCAATTATTACTATCAAATCCAAATTAGTCTTGCTAGTCAAATGACAAACAATAAACACAATTCTCCAGAGAATAGATCTCAAGGAATTAACCATTTCGTAGCGCATAAGCATTGCGACTGTTCGTTGCTTCATTCCAGCTTTGGAGCTCATGTTTCCTCCAACTTCGATTGGCATAATCATGTCTTAAAATAGTACAGTAATTTATCTTGCGATTGGTGTTTATAACAACAGATAGTGTTATGGAGTGATAGATTGTTATGATGCAAATATACTTCTGAAGTAAATAAGATAATTTTATGGAGTGATAGATGGTTGTGATGCAAATATACTTCTGAAGTAGATAAGATAGTGTTATGGAGTGATAACTAAGGAAATAATATGGACATTCAATGCCAAGATACTTGAGTCGTATTCTATTTTGGATTGTCCCAAATTATTCGATTAATTTCCATTTATGACAAAAAAACATTAAATTTCATTTACTCTATTATCTCTCATACTTTGCTTTCTCCTTTTTTCCTATTTTTTCTCTATAATAATCCGCTAAGCACAATTTTCTTAAATTTCATGCAGAAAGTGTTTCAAATAATAAGGGACTGAGGGAGTAATATTCACTTAAAATGGGCTCAATTGATACTTACCTTGTGATACATACATTGGCCGAAAATATGTTTTAGACATAACTGAAATATCATGCATGCAAGAAGATCTCGCAAACAAGTGGAAAAGCATAATACATAATACATAATGAGTTTACATGTAACGTAGATTATAAATTTTTTTGATGTGTTGTTAATTGATATTATGAAAGAAATAAACTATTAATAGAATAATAATAGTAGTGTTAATTAAGAAAATAATTATATATAGCAAAAATTAGGTAAAAACAATATTTATGAAATCAACAAGATTGGGAAAAATAAAACACTTACATTGCGAAAGATGGAGGAAATGTAGAATGTATTATCAACCTAAATAATTACATTACAAGAATGCCCTTATATGATTAGATATAATTCAAAATTTGATTAATATTGCCACATGCCATAGTATGATTCATTTGGTCAATATATCAAATGGTAAATAGACGTATGTTATTAACTAAAATTGAGCCATATTTTTATTAGATCCCTGTATATATTCTCAGCATTTCTACTTTGTAGGTTACTTGAATTCAACATCAAACTACAAATGATTAAGTTTCCTGTTCACATAAATATATTTATGAAAGAAGGAAAGGAAAAGAAAAGAAAAGGAAAGAAGGAAAGGAAAAGAAAAGAAAAGGAAAGAAGGAAAAATAATATCAGGATCTGCAAAATCACAACTGCAACATTAATTTGATGATGAAGTGTACCTTAGTTAGTAGTAAGATGTTTCTCCTCCATCCAATAAATCAAGAGTTCAAATCATCTGTTTAGATGGAGAACCATTATTGAATAAGCCAATGAACCAACATTTATAGCCTTATAGGTAATTCACAAGCTAGTGTTATTGATACGAGCCTTTTTTCTATTAAGTATTAATTAGTTTAGATATATTAGGGATTTGCATATCCTTTCTTATAGTTGTTTCTTGTTCCCTAAGCTAGTATTCTGGTATTATAAATAGGATAGATTGTTATCATTTTATGCAATCAATAAATGAAATATTATTTTGCCCACAACAAATTGTGAATTATTCTACCAAACCTAGTTACGCCGCAACCCGACGGAGGAGCTCCGCGCACAGCCACGAACTAGACCGCCGCCGATCCTATCTCAGGACGCCGGAAAATCTCTTGATCGCCGAGCAGACAGCCGCCGATCACCGTTAAGGAATTAAGTCCTTAACAACTGGTGCTTTCATCGATTTACTCATGTCCCGCTTCCATAGCAACGGGATATCAATGTGGAGGGGTCACCGCCCCGACACTTTTCCAGACGGTGCTTCCCGCCGCACTCACGTGGGAGGCCGCCACGACAAGTCAGACTTTCAGCGCCCTCCCATGGAGGAGGACCCGATTGACCGCCCTTCCGACGAGGGACACATTGACGACTCAATTGGCAACAAATTGGATCGCGTGATAGATAGGTTAGATAAATTAAATGCTTGGAGAGAGGAGACGGACCAGCGGTTTGAGAATTTTAAACCTGCAATCCCGCGCGCGTTCAGCCAGCCGCTTGACTGCGATGGCGGCGATGAATGGGAGTATGAGGATTATCGTCGTAAACGTAATAGGGATAGTAGTCACCGCATGGGATCGGTCCAAACCCGTCGGAGACAACCCACTTGCTGGGACCCACCATGGACCCGTCGGACCACTGCATATCAGCATTCTTCATCCTATGAGCTAGATATGTACTCGCCATCACCGCCCAAGCGCCGACCTACCTGTTGGGACCCACCTGTCTATCGAGAGACACCAAGGCAACGCCACTTCAACGAGGTCTCGGTGTATGATCAGCCGTTGGCCCCTGTCCCTAACTCACGTCGGAATCAACCTTACACGGCGCGTGACACAACGGCGCCGCTGCACACCTTTCCCAGAAGGTATTCCGTTAGAGGGCCCGCGTCTCAACAGACTCGTTCAGTAATCATAGCGGAGGACCCGATTAATGCAGAGTCAGATCACTTGTTGGAGGTATGGGACAGGAAGGCAACTCATGTCGATGCCACAGATCACCGGGTGAGCAAATTCCGACCATTATCGCAGCCCGATCAGCCAGATGATTCTTCGTCGAGCCGGACACTATAATACCCTCCATTGAGAAATACTATGGCTTCTCGTGGGCAGTCGGGTTTATACCCCAATGTCTCATTGGCTCCACCGCGGCACAGCACCACCGAGTCTACAAATCTTAAGCCGGATTTCCAACCACCTCAGGGAAACCCATCGATCCAGCGACGGCCGCTCGTATTTCAGCAATCGGATCAACCTGCAATTCGCCAGCCTTCATGTTTGGAATCACCTCTGACAGCAACCATTGCCGCAAAGCAGCCAGACCAAAATTACCAACCGCCGCCGCCGCTGCCCCAATCAGATCGCCAGTCGCAGCGGCCGAGTCCTTCACCGCCTTTGGAGCTGCTACCTTGCGCCGCTCCGGGACCTTTCCAGCCCTTGCACTCCCTGCCCGTGACAGCACCATTTGCGGTTTCTAATCTGCATCCACAAGCTGCTATCCTAAGCTCAATGAAGAAAAAGTGGGTAACGAATATGCAAGAAGGAGAAGAGATGATGGAGATAGAGAATATTATAGTTGAGTATAAGGCTGCAATTGAGACAACAAAATCGGACCTTATAGTAGAAATGGATGAGCTGAAGTTAAAGTCTAAAGAATTGGGTAAGAAGGGAGATGGTCCTTACACGAGTCTGCCCATAATGGCTTGTGTCTATATGGATTTGAATGTAGGTGATGTTACAAGTATGATTCATCGACCAACCTCGCTCGACACCGATGCTAGGTTGATTCCTCCGCGAAATAACAAGTCCTGTTTGCGCATTCAAGGATGTGTGGCAGAGCTTTCCATTTTAGAGTTGAATTGGGATTACCAAATCAGTCCGCCTTTGTTGATTTTTTACGGAGGTGGGGAAGGGAGAAGTTCAGTTGTTCGGTATGCGTTTGATCCAGGAGGAGACGCCTCGCCAAGCTTTAGCTTTCAACTCTCGTCCTTGGTTCGTGGTTCCCACCTTGAGGACAAGGTGGATTTTAACCGTGGGGGAGTTGATACGAGCCTTTTTTCTATAAAGTATTAATTAGTTTAGATATATTAGGGATTTGCATATCTTTTCTTATATTTGTTTCGTGTTCCCTAAGCTAGTATTCTTGTATTATAAATAGGATAGATTGTTATCATTTTATTCATTCAATCAATAAATGAAATATTATTTTGCCCACAACAAATTGTTAATTATTCTACCAAACCTAGTTACTCCGCTGCCCGACGGAGGAGCTCCGCGCACAGCCACGAACTAGACCGCCGCCGATCCTATCTCAGGACGCCGAAAAATCTCTTGATCGCCGAGCAGACAGCCGCCGATCACCGTTAAGGAATTAAGTCCTTAACAGTTATCATGGGTCATTTGATGAAAAAAGGACAGATTAATGTGAATATTTTAAGTAGCATAAGATATATGTCCATATCCAAGTAGAATAAGGTGCATGCCAATATCCAAGTAGCATAGATGGAAGATATTTTATTGGCTCGAAACAGCCTTTAAAATCTCAATTAAATGAAATAGAACAATTACTTTAGTTAGTAGTTAATTTTCTTAAAGACAGGAAGATTGCATCTCATTCCAAACTAGTATGTTGAAGTAACACTTTGTCAGCAAAACAAACAAGAGATATTCAAGAAGAATAACTTATATAGCATATTGCTCATTTCATTTCATTTCATTTCCTCCTTCATTCTATTATATCAAGCAAATGAATAGAATGAAAGTAGGAAGGACCTTAGACTTATGAAGACAACCGTAGCAAATTTAAATTGTTGAGTATCAGTATAAATAATACTCCCTGTAATGATTATATTTTTGGTAGTATTGTTACTATTAGAACTTTAACTGAAATCAAATTTTACAGTATATACTTCTATGAATTAGTAGTCTCCAAATTCACTGAACTTTGAAAAATAAAATTTTATACAAAATCAAATTGTGTATAACTGCAGATTTCTACTACTATAAATACTAAAATTGTAGGACAAAAATAGGAGTACTAGTAATTAATATACATAAAATCGTTTATGGTGTGAAAAATCATGTGTCATGATAATGTTCCCCAGTTTTGATGTTAAAACCAAACAATATTTCTCTTTCACCCAAAATGCTTGCTTCACAAATCACAATGAAAAAAAAGCAACAAAAAAAATCACCTATATATGACAAACTCTTGCCCTCTGAGTTTGCTAGTTGGAACCTTTATGAAAAGTGATAAGAGCCATTTCAGTCCTTAATTTTGGTCAAATTTTAGTCTCACTAAGTTTGAAATTAAATAAGTACTATTAAATAATAAAGTTTTAATTTTTTTCAATTGTTCCATTAGTATACATATTTCAATGAAATAACAACATTTCGAACATCATAAAAAGATGTCATTTTTAAACTTCATAAGACTAGCCATTTGACTAAACTTCGTAATTTAATTGGCTATTATTCCTTATAAAATATTAGAACGAAACAAATGAAATTTTGGAAAAGCTCCGAGACTGCTATAGTTCTATGGGAGTCGATGGATGAGACAGAGAAAGAAGCGGAGAAAAAATGAAAAATGAGAGGAAAAATGGGAAGCATGGTAGAGAAAATTTCAAAATCGTCGAATTTAATTAAATGATAAAAATGATTGTTCAAAAATATACTATCCATTTTCCAGTATCATTGCCCGTGAAGTAAACAAAAAAAATTTAAGATAAGGTAAGTTAACATAAAATATAATTGGCACTGTTTGGAAAATAGACCAAGAATTTAAGGTGGTCGGAAAAAAACAGCACCCTTCTAATCTAGAATACAAGTAATCAATCCATTTACAGAAACTTTCACATATCTATGTACTCTTGGGAAAGAACTGTTAGTGTAAGCTCCTTTAGATTTGCTAATATATGTCGAGGTCCTACGCTCTTAACACCGATAAAATTCAAGACTTGCTCTAAATCCTGCAATTAAATTTACAAATGAGTAATATGATGTCCAATTATTTTCAAGTGAAGTATGACTAGCGCAAGAATCCGGAAATGAACAAACCTTGTTTAGCAGGAATATGGCGTACGCTGCTCTTGTTGAGTCTTGACCTTCAATAAATAAAGGAAATTCTACAGGCTTTGAGCTCGTGGAAATTACTGTATCTAAGGATGTACTGGAAGCTGAAAGTTCAACTGAAGGGGAATAGTCACGTATAAATGATCGAGAACCTCCTAAGCGTAATGGATAGCGCAGAGGGACTTGCAAATAAGAAGAAATAAGAGACACGGCCTGCATAGGAACAGGCCATTTTGATCAAGATATAATAACTAGTAGTAAGTGTACTCGCGGACTGACAGCAACAGATATGCATAAACTATATATAGCTTGCCAGTCTGATAGCAACCCCCAGAGATACACAAATAGAACAACAGTTCAGTAAAATGTAACCAAAATTCTTTTTTCTACAAAGGGAATGTACATACATGAGCTACATATCCAAGAGCAGTTGATGATCGCTGAACCTCTTTCTTGTTAGTAAAAAAACTCATTTTTGTAAAAGTGACCACAGTGAGGTGCAGTCCGGAGATGGTCAATGTGCCCTGGTCGAGAGGTTTTGATCCATCAGGAACACCTGTTGGAAGAAAAATAAAACAGCAAAACATATTACGAACAGAAAACTCAAGATGCTTCACATGAAGCAGATCAAGAAGTAACTCCTAATAACTTCAAGTTATCATCAATTGCATTATAACAGTTTACAACATCTACAAAAATATATTATGTGCATATGCAACAAGTAACTTCAGAACATCTATACTGAAAGTCAATATAAAACAAAAACAAGTAAATCATCCTTGCAAAACAACAATATGATTATAATGTTTCTGCAACTATGTTCATACAACTGTGTTGCACATGGCAATATTTACATAACAAAAAAAATAACACTCCAATATTTTAACCCAACAACGGCCTTATTTTTTAGGTGGATCATTTAAAGGTTTATGGGAGTGAGAAATAGCACAGAGGTAAGCAAACAAAAGCAAAATATATAGATGTACAAGGCATGAGCAGTGAAGCAAATACACACTGTTGGACCTCACAAACAAGATCAAAAACAACAAAATAAAACCCAAGATGCCATTATTGTTACTGCCATACATAAGCCAATTTCTCCATTTAACCTAACCCCGGCTGATAATTTCAATAATAGCCCCTAGTCACATCTTATCTGTGTCATCAACTACTGCTACTTTCATACAGAAAGTAAACCTATAATACAAATTATTCCAGCCTGATCTGCCCTCTACTCCATTGACTCTTTTATAGCAAAAAATTGCAGTGTTTATGTTGTATTTTTAAGAGATAAAAAATGACGAGAAGCAAACTTTCAACAACCAGAACAATCATTAACATTTACAACAGTAACAGATCCTCTTCAGCAGCACCATACCATACTATAAATAGCTTCATTACTGCTGTGTTAAATCTTTTGGTTTATTTTACTAACAAATGTAAAACAATTATGCCCAGACAACAGGCAACATTTACTACAAAGTAGTTTACCAAATCTAAAAACCATGCAGCATGGACTAGCTTATATGACCCAGAACAAATAATTGTTGGATATGCAATTATTAATAGGAAGATCCAAGAATGTCAAAAAAGTACACTTCATATATGGTTCTAGATTTAAGGTAATAGGTCTGCAGATAAGGGTCTACAATTTTGTAATGATGCTTGCTTAGTTAACATGATAAATAATAAGGAATAGTGGAATACACATACTTTAGGGGATTAATATCAGGTGTCTGACCCTGATGATGATCTTGACAGGTGAGCTTTGTTACCTTAGTTATTTATATAGCATAATAAGCACAGTGACCCACGAAAGAAGATTGTTATAGAAACATGCCAAACTATAATACACCAAATTGGTTGTTATAATTACATTGGCTTATTTCTTTTTTTAATACATATTTGCAGTCAAAATTATGAATCAATAACTTCCTTCTAAGTTCTAACAAGTTCAGAAGCGAATGAATCTATATGGCTAATACATTCTGTCTATCTCAGACTCTAAACACAAAATTATATTTGACTTGATTTCAACTCTCTAACTAAGTCACCGATTCATGATTTTTCAGCATAGAGTTGTTGTTCATCTGCAGTTTTACATTCTTGTCATCTCAAAGTATACTATCAGAGAGTCAGAGTAATTACTGACTGATATTTCAACTCACTGAATAAATTTGAGATCAATTACCTTTAATTTTAAAACATAATCACTCTACAGTTAATTAAATATCCTCATTTCTTATCAACAATTACCTGACTTAATACTACTACGAAATGATTCAAGTTCTTGCTCAGATGATTTTCTGACCACAACCTTTACTGGATATAGCAAGGTGACCTGCGTGGTCATATACTGCTGCCTCAATCTCAATGATTTCTGCAAAATTTTCAAATGACCATAACCTTTTTCTCCAGCAAGTAATCTACTTGAGTCCTACACCAGAACAAATTTACATTAAAGATAAGCAATTATATCTCATAAATATATATCTAATCCATTCCACAAGTTAAAAAAAATAAGGAAATATAGAATGAAGAATGAAGAGCAATATCATTTTAGGCTCTTAGCTACAAAAAAATTCAAATAATGGCTTGAAATTGAGAAACGTGTTCAACTGTCAAACAGAAGCAAAAAAAAACTGTGTAGTCATAGTGAGCTTCAACACATTAAGCATTCATATATTCGCTTATAAAAATGGATTAAGTCCAAAATTGCTATATGTCACAAAGAGTCAAAAAGTTATTTAATCTTGAGAGTGCTTATAAAAATTTTCTCTGCAAGGAAAATCTTGTCTACATGAGACTCTAGAAGACTCTGCATTAATTATTTCCATTGAGAATCTGGATTTTTGGCCACTTACAATTTGCACATTACTCATTGTTTTCAGGCAAGTAAATATCCATCAACCAACTCAAGATGACATCTACAGAAGTGCTCTTCAGATATTGGTCATTACACTGAATGAGCTGAACAATGTCTGTCAGATGATCACATCAAATATTTGAAGGAAAATAAGGAAAATGGTCTGGAGACGGATAGTAAAATGGTAGCTAAAACTATACTCCCTCTGTCCCTAAAAAATAGGAGAAAATCGGGTTTATAGGGTACTTTACGTTTAAAATAACGTAAATGTACCCATTTTGTTATCTCTTCCATATATGGGAGAAACGCCACCCACATTGGCGTTTTTCATTAGTGAAGACGCCACCCGCATTGGCGTTTTACAATTTTGAACCTTATTTCGTCGTATTTTATGGAAATACAATATTTGTTAAACACGCCAAGCTGGTTGGCGTCTTTTGGTTAAAAACGCCTCACCACTGGCGACGTGGTTCAAGTTAAACCCGCCTTCCGCACTGGCGTTTTTCCTCAGAGACACGCCAACGTTATTGGCGTGTATAGTCGGGTTTTTCCTTGTTAACACTGAAGTCATTATTTATTGTTCAATTTGTAGAGGTCTAAGATCAAGAGACCTATCAAACGTGACATATCATTAATAATAAAAAAAGGCAATATTAAAATATAAGAATGAGGAAAAGACAAGCATTTAGTACCTTGTATTTGCCAACCTACTCACTGACTTCCTTCAAATCACCTCGCCGTTTCGTGATCGGACGTCGGAGTTCGTTTCAATGTCGCAGACGCTGAGAAGGATCGGTGGAAACGCATCGATTGCAGTGACTCCGGATAGGTCGGAATTCAATAAGAAGGCTTCCAGAATAGGCCTTCGCATCCACCAAACCGCCTAGAAAATAGATCGTCTATCTATTTGTATGCTTTCCTCGCATTTCCGATTGATTTTATGCTTTCGATGAGGTTTATTTACTCAATTAAATGTCAGTGTATGGAGGTGTATCTCTGTTTGCTTGTATGAAATGATGGAATCGAAGTGTTTTTGAGCCATTCCTATGTGTTAATTGTTCTGCCGATTGATTACAATGGAGCTGACTATACACGCCAATAACGTTGGCGTGTTTAATTAAAAACGCCAGCTCCATTGGCGTGTCTCTAAGGAAAAACGCCAGTGCCTAAGGCGGGTTTAACTTGAACCACGTCAGTGTTGAATATCTCTCTATATTGAAACACGCTAGTGGTGAAGGCGTTTTTAACCAAAAGACGCCAACCAGCTTGGCGTGTTTAACAAATACTGTATTTCCATAAAATACGACGACATACGGTTCTAAATTGTAAAACGCCAATGCGGGTGGCGTCTTCACTAATGAAAAACGCCAATGTGGGTGGCGTTTCTCCCATATATGGAAGAGATAACAAAATGGGTACATTTACGTTATTTTAAACGTAAAGTACCCTATAAACCCGATTTTCTCCAAAAATAGCAAGTATTTCCATTTTGGTCCATCACTTAAAATTATGCAATTGTAATTTAGGAAACTTTTGAACAACATATTACCCCCACACATAATATTATTTGCAACTTATCCATTAGAATTAACAATTTAATATTTTGTGAACCCCACTATCCACTAACCGTACATAAATAAACACTACTAATAATGTAGACCCACAATCAAGTAGACTACTTCCCAAACCTTTTCTCTTTCTCTCTCTTATTTTACCAATTGCGCGTTAATACCCGTGCCATTTCAAAACTAAATACTGAGCCCTTGACAGAATGATTTATATTTTAGAGGGATTTTGTTTATAATGATTTATTATCATTTGATTAGGGTATGTAATTGGTCTACATCATATATTGCAGGTATATAGATGACCATACAAGCATATTTTACTGCATGTTTACTTGTAATAGAAGTATATGCAAGTCAGACAGATAATAATAATAATAATAATAATAATAATAATAATAATAATAATAATAATAATAATAATAATAATAATAATAATAATAATAATAATAATAATAATAATAATAATAATAATAATAATAATAATAATTGAGAATAATCGTAAATTCATTTCAGTTAAGAAAACTAGGGAAGAAAGCCAAATAACATAGTCAAACATTACCTGCATGCGTTTGTTAGCCACAGAAATAGAACTTCCACCAACCAAAAGAGATCTAATTTCACCACTAAGTTGTTTCTCCTGCTTTCTGACCTTCTCTTTTACAACCTTGGAACGCATAGACATCTTCCCCATCAACAACTTCCGATGTTCCAATTTCTCACGCATCTGATCAAGCTCATTCGACCGACTTAATGACTCAGATTCTATCTGCCCATAGAACCACCAATGTATTGGAGAATTGCAGTTAAGTTGGATGGAAAAAGAATAGAAAAACACCATAAATTGTCTCATTCATTTAGCAGATATCGCATAATCTCTTTCACACACAGAACCAAACACATAGAGTTAATTGCAGGAGAGACACAAGAGCAGAGACAGCAACAATAACAACTACTCTTACTACCACATGTAATAAAGTAACATATCCTGACTATAGAGATGCCCCTCTAGGAGATATTTCATGCTGCTTATTGTCTTAGGGACATATCTTAACTTGAGATTATCAAACACAACCAATCAATGAAAAAGAGAATACCATGACAAAATATTCAAATTAATAACATGACAAAATATCATTTTTTAGTGGTATCAGGTTATTGACGTATGTATCATAGTTACATACTTCGAAAAGTCATAAGAAACATCAATAATAAATAAGCAATTTAGATAATAGTAAGACAAATTCAACATGAACCTGATATTCTTAAACAACCACCACATTGATGGTCAGCCAATAATCATATCTTTACTTTGAACCAAATCTCATAGGTTTTTTCTTTTCAGTAACCAAACTCCCGATTCTCAGTTGAAGCCATTAACATCAGAAACTCCAAATAGTCAATTTTCAAGTAAAAAAAACAAAACTCAGGAAATGGAGAATAATCATTGAGTCATAAACAAATTTCCAAATTTGATAGTATCTGAGTCACAAAACTAGCAAAGCGCATTCCAGATCACTTAAACCCAAACTACACCGTATGAAGAGACATAATATTCAAATGGAGAATAATCATTGAGTCAGTTAGTACAAAAGTGATCCCCATCTATCCATAGAAGCTATCACAATAAATTACTCGGATTAAATATTTACTTGTATCGACGACTGAAGCTTCTCTTCAAGTCCCAATTTATTAGTCTTGGCTTCCTCAAGTGCGGAGGTCAAACTGCATAAACGAGCGAGTTCCTGCTCGTAATCCTCCCATTCGATGACCTTTGCTGGTTGATCCTCCTGTGCTACCCGGTTTTCCTCTTGTACCTTCACAATTGGCTTTTTAGACGACGCCATTCACAAGTCACGATCGCTGAATTTATTCCAGAAAATCTCTTCGATTTCAACGGAGAAATATGATATCCATCGCCGTAGCTCCTCTTCACCATCGTACTACGAATAACTTTCAGGATGAAATCTAGGGTTTAGATGGCCGTGCCCTCATACCTATAATAAGTCTTTCAATTTTGGGAAAATGGGAGAAATCGAAGAAAGGAAAGTGCAATTTTTTTTGTTTTATTTTTTGTTCACCTATATTTTTCCTTCTTTACTTTTTCTATGTCTGACGCAGGTGGCTGGGACGTCGTCAAAGCGTGTCATGCTTAAATTAAAGCACTTAAACTACTACCTCGTCCATACCTAAAAATTTAGAGACAATTTTTATTTTCATAAAGCATCCACAATAGGCAGGACTACTCAATAGTTTAGCACTAGAATTAACCAAAAACACATTTTACCACATCACTAGGACTTTCCACAGTCTGTCATGTCACTAGGGCGTCCCACAACCCAATAATAGGCTAGCACTAAGACTAGTCGACGCCCTAGCAATAAAACAAATCCACAAATTCACAAATACGGAATTAAAAATTCGACACGAATACAGAGAAATTGCAATTATTTTATTTTATAAAAAAATACATGTTTCAATTAAAAATACATAGCGCAACAAAAAAAAACCATCTCCAAGCTTCACCACACGTGGGCCCCGTCTCACTATTCGGAGTCCCCTTGGCCATCCCCGGCGACTCCCCCAGCGGGGGGTGTCATCCCCAAACCGCGCCCCAGGTAGGGGGTGTCATCCCCAAACCGCGCCCCTTATCATGGATGAGGTTCTCCAGAAAGTCTTTGTGTTTGGGGTCCGTTGTCGCGTTCCACTCCTGTATGACCTCGAAGAAGTTCCTCTGCGCTTACATACGCGCGAGGTCGATGAGAGCGGCACTGAGCACGACACTGGGATCAGTACTGGGAGCTGTTGATTGGACCTCCGGGGACCCGCTTGAGGCTCCCCTAGACATCTACATTATCATTTTTTGCCCAACCGAGCGACGACGGCGGGGAACTAGTGGAGGAGCCTCTTCAGCATCATCAGGGAGGTCGTGGGAACCGACACTGCTGATGTACTCGCCAGAGAGATTGAGCCCCGTTCGCTTCTGCCAGCCAGCGTCAATCCCAGCACGAAACTTGGGGAACTCCATCAGTTGTACATAGACATCCCTATACTTAAACTGGCCGAACTTTCTGGGCTTAGGGAACTACTGGAACGACAACCTTTTCACATCCTCCATGCTCATGCCGCTGGTTATCGAGTGAATGTTGTTGTCGTAGAAGTCGACAAAACTGGAGACGACGGCCTTTATCCGTTCCCATTGTTTCCGGATCTCCTCCGACGTGTGATACTTCGCACCCCGCGACTTAAATATTTCGTAGGCCTCGGAGATGCGAGCCCACATCCTGTCGATGGTTTGATTATTCGACTGAATGGGATCTTCACAAACATCGATCCAGGTCTTTGCCACAACCACACACTCCTCCGGACTCCAGACGGACCTCCGTCCTTCACCGGCCTCCTCCTCGTCCCCCACGTGCGAAGACTCACCTGCCACCCCCTTGCCCTTGCCCCTCTTCTTCGACTTCCCTGCCGAAGCACCCCGACACCCTACCACTGGTTCTCTCTCTGTGGGAGTTTCCCTAATCGGAGAAAGACCCAACTCCTCAAGTGAGAAAGTCTCGTTGTCGGTGAACTGAGTCTCTGGTGGAGTAGAGACTCGGGAACCACCTGTCAAAAATTCAGAGAGGGCCGATAGACATTGTCCCTAGGCGATTGGGGGACCCCCGATCTACTGCATCCGGCAGCTGCAGGCATGCCCTGCATACCCATTCCCAAGCCGCTTCCCATCTCTGGCATCATCCCATCCATCCCTGCCATCTCGGGCAACGTCCCCCCCATCCCGGCACTTATACCGGGCATCCCCGCAGTCATCCTCGGCATCCCGACACTCATCCCCGCCATCCCGGGCATCATCCGCCCATCCATGGGTACATCCCGTAGTACCTAGGATATCCACTCATACTCATACCCATTCTGGGCATCATCCCGGCCATCCACCCGCGTTTCCCCCACCTCCAACAAGGAACGTCAGCGTTTGTGATTCGCTCGTGGCGGGAGAGTCACTGTCGTGATCCATTTATCTTCAATAGAAATAAGAGTGGAAAAAGAGAAACCCGTTAATACAAATTGTGCAAATGAAATGAAGTGCAACGAGCCGTATTTATAAAGTTGAAATAAAAAAAATCAAAAAGAAAAAATAGCGCTCGCTGATCGCGTCGGCACAATAGCGGACGAGCGATCGGCTAACGCCATCCCACCGCGAACGACCGCTCGTCCACCCTGTTCGTCCATCCCGCTTTCGCCGATTGCAATAGCGGACGAATGCGACGCCCGAGCCACTAGCCGATCACGCGTGTGTTCGTCCGCTATTGCTGATGCTCTCTTCTTTTAAAATTATAAATTTTCTATGTTAGGAGATTTTTTCTCTCTAATGTGGTGGAGTCAATAATTTAAATATTAGACTGGACTTACTGATTCAGCTGCGAACGGATGACTTGTCCAATCTGATTCACCTCACAAAACCGCTACTCAATAGGACCATTTTGAACTGGGAGAACTGTACGGCTCAGCTAAAAACCGCGAATTGGTCCAGCTAGTTCAGATTATTTTCATCTTTTTGTCATGGATTATGTCACTTATGACTTACCATTCACAAATCACAAATCTTTTTTCTTCCAACAACTTCTCTCTCACTTGAAACCACCCCACCCTTCCTTCTCCATATGCCAGCACTAGACCCATTGTGCCTGCACCCTCACGCCACCAGTAGCGGCTCAACAGTCCTCCGTTTGAATTAATTAATTGCCTCCAAATTTATCTTACTGTTATGCAAATCAACAAATTTATCAATCCTAAATGACGCACAAAACTAACGTGGTTCGATCCCGTGCGAGATCTACCTCCATAGATGAGCGGGAGCTGTTTTATTAAATATACAACCAAGAAACCTCGATACAATACAATGCAATCACTCTAGCTAAAACCTATTGAATAGCTACATGGATTGTGCATGTGTATCGCTCGTTCTATTTCTCTATTTCTCAATGGTACAAGAGAAACGACCATAACTAGCCGTTGGAAACAAAGTAACTAACTGACTCTGACTCAAACTAGCCGTGACTTCTGATGCGGGCCTGGGCATGAGTATTCTTGGGCTTGAGATAATTTAGCCACTTCATTTCAAATCTCCACTTTGGTTTTATTGATCAAATAACTTTATCTCCATCAATTCTTCATATCATCGAGCTATAAGTCTAAACAATGTTCAAACTTAGAACTTTGTAGTGCTTTTGTAAGCATATGTACAGTATTCTATGTAGTATTGATAAGTCTTATTTTAGGCCTTGGTTACTGGTTAGTATAACGTGCTTAATTGGATAATATCTGCAAAAATAGTTGCTAAAGTGTGCACGATGGGGTACTAATCAGGAGGAAAGGGTCGGAAAAGATTCAGGGGAAAAGAAGGCAAAAAGGTGCAATCCTGACCAGGATGCATGCCATAAAGCTGGAGCACAAGAAGGAGTGAATTGTTGCAAATGATCATCTATCTAGAAGAGGCAGAATCGTCATTTCAAGAGAAGGAGCAGCCCTAGGGTTTGTAGCAAGCAACCCTATAAATAGAAGATCAACATTGGAGAAATTTTGTCCATGCTTAATGCTTTCCTTTAGATAAACTTTACTGCATTCTCTTAGCTTAGAGTAGCTAGTGTTTCACTTGAGGTTCCGGCCACCTGCTAGGAGAAGGAGTCTACCGTCCGACCAGCCAGTGCACCACCGTAGTTCTAGAAGTTCCAGTTTCCGAAGAAGCCATCATCTTTTACATTCTTTCTTTTAATGCTTTCTTAGTTTAAGAACTTGTTTACTCGCACTTAACTTGGATTTCAGAAGATACTTTGTTGGAAACAACTTTTGGTTTGGATATTTTGAATGAAGTTAAGTTTTTATAGTTTTATTTGAGTTTCAGCTTGTTATTGCTTTCTTTCAGCCTAGGTAGATAGATCTGGTAATTTTACATGCTTTTCTGTTGGTTAAGCATTTGATTCGTCTTAGTTAATTTAGATTTAGTATTTCTTCAAGTTTCTCAAGTTTTTAATCGGTTGATTCTTCTTAAAATGCATAGATCTAGAGTTTTCCGCCACCTTACATGCTGATCTGAGTGCATGTGTGTTGATTTCTGCTTGCCTGGTTGCATGAGTTTGATTCTAGCCTAGATTTAGAGTGTGTGTTATTTTGGGTTAGATCTGAGTTGTTTGATTCCGACCTCAAGCATTCATCCATTGAAGTTTAGTTTGCTGATCATTTTTTTTTGTTTGCTTGGTGAAGAAGAGAACGCCGCATTCTAGTCTGGGACCACCTTTTGCTTTAGTTGTTTTTTCTGTTTTATCCTTTGCTTTTTCAGTTTTTTTTTTTTGTCATCCAGGTTGCAGTCGGCCAGTAGTCTGTTATTCCCTTTTGCTTTTATCTATCCATTTAGGGTAAAGTTTCACTTTTCACATGCACGATAGTTTTCCAGCCCTCACTTTCAGGTACACATTCCGTAGCATCCAGCATTTAGTTATGTACTGATTAGGATATGTAGAGTCTCATTTTATTTCATAGCCTAGGTAAAACTCAACCCCAAAAGCGTGGTGACTAACCAACCCTCCCAGATTGTCATCGCAAGTGTATCTCGCCCACATCCATCTCTGCGGGGTCGATCCTTTACTTCGCTATACTAGCCAGTAGAAGTGGGTTGAGGTTTTTGATAGGGAAGATAGACACAGACCCAACGAAACAACTAGGTCTAGGTATCATCCTGGCCAGTTGACAAGCTAAAACACCTGCAGAGTCATAGTCTGTCTTCTTAACTTTTCAAGTATGCACCTTATTCACTATTACTTTCCTATTTCCTATTTCATCTCTCACAAAATGGAGCTTGACATCACCGTGTTAGCTATTTTCATGAAATACTTGATGCCTGGCCAAACTAACATTGTTGTTGTCACAGAGGATAGTCATTAAGCTCTGATCCGACCCAAAGTCTTCAAGTATACCCTTGATCCAAATTGCTTCCTTTATTGCATCAGCTAATGTACTCAGCTAATATACTCTGCTTCTTGTTGAAAGAGCAACCACATGTTGCATATTCGACTTCCAACTAATAACAGTTCCATAGAGTTTGAGTATGTAGGCCGATTGAGATATCCTGCTATCTACATTAGCTGCATAGTCAGAACCACAGTAACCAATGAGTTCATCTGCCTTAGTAACTTCTTATTTTGAGAATAGCAGATCTTGGCTCTGAGTTTCCACCAAATACCTCAAAGTCTGTTTCAGTGCTTGCAATGTTCTTCTCCACAATTAACCATATATCTACTAGTCAAATTGATTGCATGGGCTAAATCAGACTTTGTACATACCATAGTGTACTCACAATGTTAGCATATGAAATTTTAGATATCTTATCCCTTTCGTGATCACACTTTAGCCTCTGATCAGCAAATAACTTGTCATACTTAATGGTGTTGAATCTTGTTTGAAGTCAATGACCGAGTTAGGCAAAGTATTACTAATGTTTATCTCAATGTAGTATTACCAATAGGCTACTACTAACATTGGCGGACACAGGTGGAGGATGGAAGGGCTTAAGCCCTCCCCAACAAGATTTTTTTCATCTTTTTCTATTTATAAATTTTTTGAAAATTAATTATAACAGTTTTAAGCCCTTCCAAAGCCAATATAATTGCAGACTAAATTGCTGGAACTGAATGATGTGAAGGGGCTGGACAAATTTTAAGGATCGAAAATTTGCAAAAGATAATGAAAGAAGAAAATGGCTGACGAAACTTTGGGGAAGAAGTTAGTGATATAATATTACTATATTAGGTATTGAAAGTCACATTTAAAAAGTACTGTACCGTTTTGAGCTACAATTAATGTTCTCTTATAAAATAAAATTGATTATGAAATTTATCCTAAGTTATAAATTTTGACCAATGAAAACTTCCTTAATTCCTTTTGCTATGTTGCATAAATTGTTAAACTTATTTCAAATATACGAGTAGCTAAAATGCATAACAAGATTTTTTCTACTTTTCCAAGTTCTTTCACATCACTTCCTTTAATTCCTTTAGCTATTTTAAATTTATAATGGGTTGGACTAGTGTATATGATTTTTTACGATACAATTATTACTTTTTCATATATACTAGTATATAATATGAGCCCGACTCAAGACAGGTGAAGCATTTTTTTAGACACGATACTTAAGAAATTGATGTGTTAAATGTTAAAAGTGGAAAGAGTAAAGTAAGAGATGAAATAAAATAAGAGAGATGAAAAAGAATAAAGTATAAGAGAAGATAAAATTTTTGCCAAAAAAGTAAATGACTTAGCTACTTTGAGACAATAAAAAAAAGAATACGACACAATTACCTTGGAACAGAGGAGTATAATATAATAAAAATATACTCCATCAATTTACTAGAAATAAAAATTCTTTCATTTAAAAACCATTTCTTAAAAATAGAAACTTTTCATTTTAGAAAATGGACACACAATCCACTAACACTAATTTCCTTATATTTTTCTCCTCCTCTATCATATTTTATCAATTTTATTTTATTTTTTTTCATTTTTTACTTTACCGATTTTGCATTAAAACTCATACCGTTTTCAGAATTTCTATTTTTAGCAAATGAAAGGAGTATATGATTATGCCCCTACTATTAATATTTCCTGCGTTCGCCACTGACTACTAAGCTACAAATCTTTGGGGTAGAGCTTTACCCTTGTTATAATGTACGTTTGACTAATGAGAACTTTTAAATTTTGTATGGCATGATGTCACACAGCTCGGCTGGATAAAGTCCTTTTGAGTTGTTATCTTTGCCTGAATGCTTTATCCGAACTCCGAGCTCCATCTTCAAATTTTAGGTCTCATCTGCCTTTGCGAAGCTTTGAATAAGCACAACTATCACATATCATGCAAGCCATGGATCACGGCCGTCATCTGTGTCCGCCGACTCAAGTCCTTAATGATGTACAATTGTGTTTATTTGGACAACAATGAACACCTTAAACCATCAGCATATATCATGAATCAACAGTGCAAAATCTGGTCTACATTTAATTCTCAGCTACCCATATTGAACAATATGATCATTCATGATCGTATCGTATATTTACAAATATATTTACCAAAAATCAGATACATATCATAATTATCAGCGAAAGCATGATTTTATAATCAATTTGACTATATTTCGGAACCGACACCCTCACCCTTCACCAGCACCAATCGTTAACGGTGATTCCTCTTCTCTTTTACTGTCGTGTTATTTATTCAATTGCTACTCTTCATAAACTTCGAATTTGAGGATTGCAAATTTGATTATTTTAGTTTATTTAAACATTAATTTAGTTCGTCTACGTTTGAACTTCATATTTTACTAAAAGTGTAAAACGGTTATTGTCAAATTCAGATTTTAATCAATTCAAATTTTGTGTTGTGTGTATTGCTTGGCTTGTTATTGTTATGTTCAAGCGTTACTTGATTGTTATTTCTGTTTGTTAACTCAGCTGTAACGTTTTGATTTGATTTCACTTTACAAGTTTGCTTGTATGTTGTAGAGTCAAGTTAGAAGGATGCTGAGATTATCAAGTGAAGAACATAAGAGGGTGATTGCGTTCCATAATGTGCACGCACAAGCAAAAGGGAGTGGATTTGGGAGAGTGTTACGATCGCCTACGTTGTTTGAGGACATGGTCCAGTGTATTCTCCTGTGCAATTGGCGTTGTTGGAATCGGTGTTTTAGCCAATGGTAACTGTATTCTTCATTACCTTTTCAGGTGGCTGAGAACTCTGAGCATGGCCCAAGCACTATGCGACCTTCAAGCAGAATTGCAGCATCAGTTACCTAGAGCATCAAATGATGAAACTGGAATAATTTCTAGCTGCCAATCAAACAATATTAAGTCTTTTGCTCCAGAAACACCTTCTGGAAAAGAATCAAAGAGAAAGCCTCGCAATTGCCTACAAAAATTAGCAAACAAATATGCAAAAAAATTAGGAGATGAAGAATCTGAGATGAAAATTAGTACAGCTTTAATATTGGAAAGTCCAATCTTCGTGTCGGAGGAGACAGGGGGCGACTTCCTTGGGCAATGTAAACCTTCCACGACCTCAGTTGACGATTCTCTTAAGAGTACAGAAGTGACAGAAAATGACAGCAGCTCCGCGGTTGGGAACTTTCCAAGCCCCAGAGAATTGTCTAAACTTGATGAGAACTTTTTGGCTAAGCGCTGTGGTCTCAGTTACAGGGCAGGCCGTGTGATAAAGCTTGCTCAGGGTGTAGTTTCAATTGAGAGAATTAGAATGTGAGGCAGAATTAGAATTATCTTTTAATTGTTCTAAACAGGTCCATGCAAAGAGCTCCTCGGCTTGAACAATTCAACAAGATCTAGAAAACATCTATGGAAAATATGCACCATTTCAGTTCCTAGCTTTCTGGTATGTTGTTTCAACTTGCATCTTGTCCCATTTAGCTTGAGATCTAAATTTTTTTTTTGGGAACTTCCATTTTTATCAGGTCAGAAATTTGGGATTTCTATGAAGAAAGATTTGGTAAGCTAAGTGAAATGGGACATTCTAGCTATAAACTGATTACTGCAGCAAATATGAGAGGGAAGGCAAGAAGAGGAAAATATCAGGTGTCATAGCTTGTTAGTGTCAAATTTCTGTGTCCTACTTATTTATTTTTATAATTTTCTAGCCAAATAGTCAATGTGAATGTAATCATCCCTTGTTATATTCAAGTGTGATAGTGTATGTTTTTGTGTTGAAGCTCAAAATATATTAATCATTTGTTTCTAAAAGAATAGATAACCAAAGACACTCATACCTGCTTATTTATCTTTTCTAGACACTGACAGAAGCGAATAAAAATGAAATGCAAATAAACAGAAAAATCTAAGTAATCACGTAGACATAATTAACGAAAATTTTTTATAATATAGATGATATTTTATAAGAATTTTAAATTTTATATGGTTTACACATGATTTTTAATTCACATAGTACTTCATTGTTTTCAACTTTCATAGATTTCAATCTTTCAAAAACAAAATACGTAATTTTGAATGTAAGATCATCCATAAGTCACCCTACACACAAGTATAGAATTAATTTGAAAGAATATTATTCAAATTTAAGTGACATAGTAATTAATTATAGAATAATTTAAAATTTCTTCATTATTGAAAACTAAAATTTATTAATCCTGAATCTAAAATAGTTAGAGAATAAAAAAATACCATGTCTTTAATAGATTATATGAAGAGGCAAAATAAAACTTTTTTGTGATTATATTTTTATTTTTTCCAAAAAGTGTGGTGATAATGTTTTAAATTCCAAGCGTCGAAATAAACATTCATGATTTGAAATTAATTTACTTTTTTGTAATAAATAGATATCACAATCTACTAAATTATTATAATCATATTTTATTATAAATTCATTAATAAAAATATATATCTTAAGGCCATTTAATAACCATTTACGTTAAACTCAAACTCATTTTTGAGTAAATGTCACACTAAAAAGTAATGTTACTCCAACCATTTACACCATCTTTAAATTTACACCATTTTTGAATATTTGTTTAATAAAATTTTGTATAATTAGAGAAATTATGTACACCAAAAATGAGTTTTGTATGGTTAGAAATGGTCTAATAGAGTCAAAATAAGTAGTAGTAGTATTTTTTTAAAACGACAACAGACAGAGTAGTACTTATCGGCAGTCGGCATTATTTAATCTTCTTCTTCGGCAATTTCAATTTGAGTGAAGCTAAGAATTTGTTCATCGTCGATATTTGGTGCGACCATGGTAAAGACGTCTGACTCTTTTCCCTTTTTATTAATCAGAAAACCTATGTACATTCTTTGATGTTTTGTACACAATCACTGTTGACCAGGCTACCGACGCCATTGCTGAGCCGAACAAGCTGAAGCTTTACTCTTATTGGCGGAGCTCTTGCTCCTGCCGTGTACGAATTGCTCTCAATCTCAAGGGTAAACATACTTTTGATTCATTCATCCTTTTATTTTATTCAACAGTTACTCAAAAATTCGCCTAATTTATCAATATAGTTTGATTAATTGAGAAATTAACAGGGCTGGATTACGAGTATATAGCGGTTAACTTGCTTAAAGGCGAACAACAGTCTCCTGGTTAGTTAGTGTTTACTTTTCACTTGCTCTCTAATTTCACATTTCCGTGGATGCAAAATATATTTTGATGTATTCTTTTGAACTTATTAGAATTTTTGAAGCTTAATCCGCTCGGATTGGTGCCTGTGCTTATCGATGGAGATACTGTTGTTTCAGACTCCCTTGCAATTTTATTGGCAAGTCTCTTGGGTTAAGATAGCACTAGCAGCGGTTACTATGCCTTGTATGTTGATTAATTGTTTGTATTATCTGATATGCAGTATCTGGAGGAGAGGTATCCTCAGCGTCCGTTGTTACCCCGGGATCTGGAGCTGAAGGCCCTGAATTACCAGGTGATAAATATTTTCCAAATATGACCCTTTATCTTTTGAATTATCATTAGTACTCCCTCCGTACCCTCATAGTTCAGGCAAAACTTTTTGACACAAAGTTTAAGAAATGAATGTTGGGTGTGTTAAATAAATAGATAAAAAGTAAGAAAGAGAAAAATGTAGAGAGAATAAAGTAAAAAATGGATAAAGTAGAGAGAATAAAGTAAGAGAGAGTAAAGTAAGAAAAAAAAAAGTTACTATATATGGAAACTTCCCGAAATGGAAAAATGACTCAACTATGAGGGAATAAAGGGAGTACTTGAATAGGATCAAGATCGGAAGATTGTGTGTTTCTGAGAAAAATTATTTTGCATTTCAATACCATGCGGTGGCGTTCGGTTGCCATGACTAATATCATGAGACTATCCATATAGGATTAAGTTGTGAGATTATTTTAGTTGGAGGGGGGAGGCTATGACTAATTATCATGAGACTATTCATCTAGGATTAAGTTGTAGGATTCAATCTTATTAACCAAACATGATACATATTTAATCATGAGATTTAATCTTGGCAACCGAACACTCCCTTCAAAGACAATTTTTGTCTCATAGGATAACTTAATATGCGACTTCGTTTTGTATTTAACTTCGTCTACACTGGTTTCTAAGACTGTGAGGATAGGTGGGGTAGTAAGTAAGAGGAAGAAAAAAAAAGTTGTCATCTACATAGGAAAACTGGGCTGCTACAGAGTCTGTTCAGTTTGGGATGAAATATAACCACCCAATTGAATAATTGAAGGTTGCTACACAGCTACAGTTATGAACTCTCTAAGGACCGGACCCGTTCAGTTTATAAGAAATGACTAGAAATGGGTTCAATTCTTTACAATTCTCTTGTTCAGTTTATACTATTTCAAACTTGCGAGCCCTCGAAATGAGGCAGGGCCCGCACTATTCACCTCCCAATACGCAAGAATCAAATCTGAACAATAAGGTGGTTTTCAATTCTGCATTGAAAGCTTAGACCCAGAATTCTGCAATTTTAAATTGCACAAATCAATGCTTGTGTAAGGGTTTTTTAGTCAACTCACTCAAACAAGGAGCCGTCATTTTCTTGAAAATGAAGCCAAATCATGTAAACTGAACACATAGATACAATTACCTATTGGTGGCCCATCCCAATGTAATTCTGCCCATGTTTTATTTCTTTGCCTTTACTTAACTGATAAAGTGAACGACTCCTAAGTATGTGGGTGTGAGAGTTATAATTCACGACTGCTTGAAAGGTAGATATACTAAATGCAATAAATCAGTTGCCTTCTTAACTTGAGAGTTACTACTGGAACAAGGACAAGGATAACTTCGCTGAGACCTATTTACAAACTAAATGCAATAAGCCAATATAGAATTATAGATTTAAATTATAGTACTCCCCCCCGTTCCGCGGTAGTTGAGTCATTTTATTTTCTGCACTCGTTTTGTAAAAATGATAATAAATAGTTAAAATGGAGAGAGAGTAATGTAAGTAAAAAAATAAGATAGATAAGAGGCTTATCTACATTATTCTCTCTTTTACTTTACTTTTTTCCATTTTAACGATTTATTATCATTTTTCTAAAAATGAGTGCAGAAAATGAAATTACTCAACTACCGCAGAACGGAGGGAGTAGTTTTTTTAAAGCTAACTGAATGGTACTGATGTTCCCAGTTTTTGCCAAAGCAGCTGATCACTCATAACAAATTGAGTGCGCTTATCTCAATCTAGAGAACAAACATACAATAGAAGTAAATATCAGAAAATCATCCAACTAAGATTGATTGTATACGTCTATTAACCAAAATAGAAAGAGTATTTACTACCATACAGTGATATGCATGCGATGAACAGATTGTATTTATCTGTGGAATGTAATCGAATCCTATTGGTGGTATGCTGCTGCTTTAAGTATTCACCAACCTATGTGCTTTTCATTAAATGAACTAACTTCTTTACTTTAATCATTATTTGAAATTGTTGATATATCTTTTCTTGGTTCTAACTATCCCTGTTGCTTACTCATTATAGGCGGCAAATATTGTTTTTGCAAGCATACAACCTTACCAGAATATACCCATCATTGTAAGCATATAATAACCCTTTCAATTATAGTTCATTTAAAAAGTGGAAATCAGCAATAACATGTACACGTGAATGTTGTATTATATGAACAAAGAAGATATCCACCTGATTATTTTTAATAAAACAGGGGTATGTTAAAGATAAACTTGGAGCTGATGAGATGCTTTCTTGGGTTCAGCATCATATTAAACATGGGTTTTGTGGTAAGCTTTGACATTTATGTGTAATTTTAGAAACTTTGGCTTTATATTACTCGTTTACAAAATTTAGTGGTCTTGAAACTCTCTCCAATACCAAAAAAGCCACACAAGCTTGGTATACATGAAAGAGACTCAGGTTATGTTTTTGCTTTGAAGAAAGTATTGGTGAAAACTGTGGTGAATATCCCATTGTAATACCATTCTAGGTGTTTTGAGTCTCTTATTTTCGTGATCCAAATGTCCTATGCTAATGACAACAAATGCTAGAGTTTGAATCTTTTTATAATAATAGTATCCGAAATAGTATATATATGTCTAGATTTAGCTTTCAGTATCTGACAATCTCTGCAGCATCCGACAGCTTTAACAGCATTTCTGGTTTGCAGAGCAAAACCTAATTATTTTTCCTAATTGGGTGCAGCTCTGGAGAAGCTGTTGGAGAAATTTGCTGGAAAATATGCTACAGGAGATGAAGTTTTCTTGGTTAGTTGCTTCAGTTATTGACATTTTTTGCTAGTCAGATTCACTGTTGCCACTCTTGGAAAACGAAGTCTAGTAGTTAAGTAGTAACTTGATGTTATAAAGACAATACTAATTTTGGATCATCAAACAGCGCCATATCATCTGCATGATATTGTATATTTTTTCAGAAGAATTGTAAAATATGATCTGTTCCTAGATGATAACATTCATAAAAACTATCGTTAAATCCAGTTCGGCTCACTTCTGTCCTCGTAACATTGAAAAAAGCATTGATATTTTATACGAATTTTGCAGGCTGATTTGTATTTGGCACCTCAGATTGATGGTGCTGTTAAAAGGTTCAGTGTTGATATGGTAGGTCTTTACTGAAACTCGATCAAGTAATTAGTTCATTGTTTCTTCTTCTACCAATTTATTGATTCAGTAACTTAGAAATCCATTTTCAGTGTTTCATAGTACTATATATAAATAAACAAAAACTTCCAGAAAAATTATGATTTAGATGTTATGAAAATAGCTTAATACTTGAGCTTCGAAGTTTTGTTGGAGGCGATATTGTAAAGATCTTGTTCACAATTTATTTCAGAATTCAGATTTTTAATTTCTGTAAGTTAGGCGCATGGCTTTCATTTCCAATAAACTACAGACTCCCATTTTCCATATAAATTTATTCCTGTACATTTGTCATGTTTATGAGTTTGGTTTTGAATGTGGGCAGAACGAGTTCCCTCTTTTATCAAAGTTCAATGAGGCATACAAACAACTCCCCGCTTTTCAAAATGCAATGCCTGGGAAGCAGCTTGATACGCCACCTGAGGCGAGGGACTGAGGGTACGAAATCTTTAATAATGTGTACCTGCTAAGTTTGCTTTTCAACGGTATCCCTTGCAAATTCATATCATGTGTGCTTATTCCTTAAAAAGTCACACAGCATCATCTTATACTTCTATTCAAATACGCAGTAAGACTCTCATTGTGCAACCCGCTACCAATTCTATGAATTCTCTTTATGCACATTAACATGTCTTAAAATTTATTTCTTGCACCAGTCAGATTCAAATTCGACAGATAAATGTATGCTTTCATGCCCAAGCTGAGTTCTTGTGATCTAATTCAATGGGAGTGGAATCATCAGTGAAAGGAGCTCTGTTTTAGATTACTAACCGTATCTTGTATATCTGTTTGTGTGCGCTGTGCAATAGGAGAAATCACTTGTGAGGAATAAGAGCACAATTTCAAATTGTAGTATGAACGATTGATAAATACTCATTTGAAATTGTCATCAACTTTGAAAGCTTAATCTCTTTAATTCACTTGAAAACTTGAAACATATACAATCTCATTGAAATTTATTTAAATGTAAAATTCTAATGAAATTTCTCGTAATTAAGAAGTTGGAAAGTGGTTGAAATGTGTATCCAACTAGAATTTATTTTGTAAATTAAGTTCTTAAAGGACCATTAATACTTTGTAACAGTGAATGTCATATATACGATTGCCCTATTATTTGGCTTGGTTAATTTCTATAAATTGTCATCAACTTTGAAGACGATGATTTATTTTTCTCAACATTAACTAAATAGCCTTCATAACTATAAGAGCATCTACAGCACTTAGTGGACAGCTGTCCGTCCGTCCGTCCGTGCCATCGAGCAGCTGAAGTGGCGCGTTTTGATTGGCCAATGGCATTTCCGTTGGAAATTTATTTTTTTTAAAAATAGAAAATAATACGAAAAATAAAAAAAATCAGATTCTCAAAAATATGGCCATTTTTTACCGTTTTTCTGGAATTTTATTTATTTAATTTTTTTATTTCCGAAATCATCTATAAATACACACATTTATCATCCATTTTTCACATCAAATCATCTCCCATTCATCTCTCATTCATATTTTTTCATACAACTTATCTACATCTTCCTCTCTCACTCAAACCCTGTCAAATGGATTTCACCAATCTCATTGCGGAAGCGGAGCGCGAAGAACAAGAATAGTATGGCTGCGCAGCCCATCATCATCATCATCCTCCATCATGTACCATATCTGAACCATCATGTGAAACGAGAATGTGGCCACAAACTCGATCACTGGACCGGCCGACCCAAAGGACGGCTCAGGATCTCTATCAGTGCACTAGCCTAAGTAGGACTTAGACCCTAGTTAGACCCGAATTCGTTAACCATCAAAGTCTAGTAGAACATTTTCTAGTAGACAGTCAGATAAGCAATTCAAAACATTAAAATACGGCATGACATAGCATTCAAACCATCCTTATCTCACCATAAACATATTATTGCAAATAAAAGAGTTTAAGTAATAAAGTCCACCTCAAAAACTTAGAATTTCCTTAAATAGCTTCTCGATCCAACTTTAGCGGGCGTGCGAACCACATTTTCGAAAAAAATACATAAAGTACACACCAATCTCAATGACGAAGACATTTAGAATGCATGCACTCTAATTAGAGTCTTTTATCTCGTTTTCTCGGTTTTCGTGCATTTTTTATTATTCGGCAGCCGCCCAAGGCGTCGCTGGGCGACGCCGGTCGGCCCTTCTCGTCCTTAAATTCATCACTTTCCATCTTGGGAAACTTACAAATTATTTGGGAATTAATTCATCAACTTTCGAGCTCCAAGCTCTTCTCCATAATTAATTCTAGTCCAAAGTAACTTACTCGGCCCAACTAAAATAAATTAGTAGACCCAATCTTATTCCACCATTTGAATCCAATCCAAGCACAAATTAATCTGGCCCAACCGTAATACTTATTCTCAGCTCACATAATTAAATAAGAGTTCCAAATTTAAAGGATGCGGCTTATTGGTCCAACTGACATTCTTAGCCATATTAGAATGAAATTGATAGTCCAATTAAATAAGGAAGCGGCCCACTAATTCATCTTAATTACTAGAGCCCAAATCAACAAATTGTATAGGCCCATTTCAAAATTCAATTAAAAGGCCCAATTTCTAAAAAAAACAAAAGTGGTCCAAATCCTTCCTCTCCCACCATACCCCATGTCTCTCTCTCTTCTCCACCCCTTTCCTTTCTCTTTTCTTCCTCTTCTTCTCATTCTCTCGACGCAATTGCAGTCGACGAAAGCAGAAGTTCTCTCTCAAATCTCGTCGTCTCTCTCCCGTCGTTGTTGTCCGTTGGCCGATTGAATCGCCGCCGTCATCTCAGTCCAGTCGCCGACTCCGTTTCGTACGACGCCTCCGCTGTCGTCGTTGCTGCTGTTCGCGGGCCGCCGCTGCTGCTCGCCGGTCAGTCTCGCCGATGTTGCCATCGCCCAGTCACCAGGTTGGTCGTCGCAGGGTCCGGCGGCGACTCTGCCGTCCGCCAGCCGCCACTGCCGGCTGCCTCCCCCCGAAACCACTCCGAACAAGCCCGGAACCACCCCGAAATGTTCCGCAAGATACGTTCTCATTACAAAATTATGTTCTTTCGTGTTTTCGATTAACCACAGCGGGTGTTCGATTGATGTTTATTGTTGAATTTGTTTGAATTACTTGTGGGGGATTTATGTGTGGAAATAATGTATGAGATATGTGATGAGATACATGCTAAAATTTGTGCTTTTGAAATTGGGTAGAGTTTATACCTCAAAGAATTGAACTTGGTTGGGAAGAAACAAAGAATGGTAGCAACTTCTTCCACTTCTTCTCCTCTCGGCTCTCTCTCCCGGCTCCCTCTCTCTTTCTCAAATTGTTTGTTGTAAAGTGTATTGTGAGGTGTTAGAGGGGGGATACCTGAAGGAACCTTTGAGTTAATGTATGACCTTTAGGTGTAGGATTAATTGAGGGAGATGGAAGGTGGAGAAGTTGAAAGATGGGGAGTCTCATGGTGGAGGAATCGGCCAAGAGGGAGAGAAGGAAGAAGAAGAAAAAGATTTTGGGCTTGCACCCACATTTTTGGAAATGAATTGGGCTCAAAGACATCTCCCATAACTTTAATTAAATTGTTTGGGCTCATTTAGTTGCAGGGCTTAAATTTGTATAATTATTTATTTGTTAGACTTTTTCGATTGTTATGGCCCAAAGCCATTTTTATAAAAACATTTGGACTCCAATTTTATTTGAGAAGCCCAAGGGTTTATATTTATTTTTGTTCATTTTCTTCCGTTTAGACAAATTATTATTTGCCTCGTAGTAGCTTGGTGTTGTTCCAAGTACTATAAAATCCATCTCAACCATCTCATTCAATCATGTCGAGTATAGCCATTTCAACGTCATTACATCAACGAGACTTTGAAACTCGTCTCCTAAAATTCCACAATTAAATAAAAAGGGATGTCTCATTCCACATCAACACATAAATACTACACTCCAATCCAAAGAATATTAACGAGAAGCATAGCATGAATAAATAATTTTATTAATTATTTCATGACATATATTAATTTAGTACTTAAAAGTACGGGTGTTACATTCTACCCACCTTAACAGAAATTTCGTCCCGAAATTTGCTCATCTCTAACAAACAACTCCGGGTACTTCTCTTACCTTTTATCCTCGAGTTCTCATGTAGCCTCCTCATAACCAGCATTGTTGTTGCTCGGGCACTCTTTGGCAAAGTGTCCAACTACACCACATTTGTAGCACACATTAGTCGCAATTATGCATTCACCCAAATGATTCTTTTGGCACTTGGCGCAGGGAGGCGCTCTCTGACGGTATTCTCCACCTTGGTAGGGAGTAGCTCGTTTTCCCTTGCCCCGTGCAGAGTTTGGGGTACCTTGGAACCTTTTGTTGTCAAAGGATCCTCGGTTCCCATCCCACTTTCTCTTCTCACGAAAATTTTGTTGCGGTGTAGATGGTGTTGGGGTAGTAGGCGTTGCCGTCCTTTCTCGTGGCATTGCTTCCTCCACATCCAAAGCACGAGACAACGATTCGGCATACGAGAGTCTTCCACGCTCAGCAACCCGCAAGATCCGAGACAGGTTCTTTTTGCGCAGCGTCAAGAGTCCGCTCGAAAAGACGTCGAAAGAGCTTTTGGGGTCCTTCAAGCCCGATTCAACATTGTGAAGGCCCCGTCTCGGCTGTGGTACGTGAAAAATATCGCCGACATCATGTACACGTGTATTATCTTGCACAACATGATTATAGCTGACGAAGGACCGATGGTGGCTAGCTTTTACAACGACGATGAAGCCGGAAGCTCAACCGCGAGGTCTCCCCCACGCCGAGGTGTGCATACAACGGTGGGCGGGAGGATTGAAACAAGGAACACAATGCGCGATACCCGAGCCCACATTGAGATACAAGAAGACCTAATCAAACACATTTGGACGAAATTCGTAATTTTTAATTTTTTTGATTTTAATTATGTAATTTTTAATTTTTTGTCATTTGTAATAGTATTATGGATATTTTTAATGCATTTTAATTTTGTGGAAATGTTTTTATTTAAATTGAATAATAGAATGGTGGGACCATTGAGCTTGTCCTTGCGGAAGAGCACGGATGTGGGTGTTGTGCTCTTGCTTAAGAGCAGAGAGTAAAAGTGGGTTCGGGCCCACATCCGTGCCCGTTGGCAAGATCACGGATGAGGATGCTCTAATAGGGTAAATGGCCAAAAAAATCATGAAGTTTGGTCAAATCTATTGCGCAGCTTTAAACAATTATGTCATAGCTTTGACCATTTTCTCAATTATCCCATAGCAAAAGGTTTCATCATGCCACGTTTCTGAATTTATCCATGTAATTCGTACATATGTAAAATTAATGACATAATTGACTAAACGTATTAATGACATCGTTTAAATAGTCGAATGTTTTGTTCGTCTGATATTTTTCGTTTGCCAAAAGCATAAATAATTTTTCTCAAATCATAAACTATAGAACAATTAAGAAAAATATAATAGTTATGATATACTCACTCTGTCCCACAAGAATATGCATTCTTTCCTTTTTAGTCCGTCCCACAGGAATACAATGACGGACCCAGGTGGGGTCGGGTGGGGTCGACCAACCCACCGTCGTCCGCCGAGAGCTGCGGGAAACTCCATTAAAGGACCTTCGAGATCCGGCGTAACTCCACCTTCGACCCCACTGAGCTCCGCCTTGACGCCAAGAGACAGATCTCCACCGCAATTCTTCATCCTTTGAAATAAAAGAGAGAGATAGATATTGAGAATACAATTGAAAAAATAGATGAGAGAGATGGAGAGGACGAAGGAGGGGTCGCCGATTCTTAATTTTGTATGAAATGGTCTAAATAATTGGGCCTACTCTTAAAAGTGACAGTTATAGATTAATTAAGAGTAATTATAATTATAATGTTCATTTAATTAATGATAATTTCATCATTTTTTTTGTAAAATTATTGATAAATATCAATAAGATTAGTTTTTAAATTAAAGATAACTTTAAAAAAAATTAAGTTAGAAAATAAACTATTTAAAGTAAATAAATTTTATAAAATAATTATTTAAATATTATATTTATTATTATTATTTTCTATCGTATTCGGCCCACGAGTTTCAATTCCTGCGTCCGTCATTGCAAGAATATGCACTTTCCAATTTTGGTAACTCTTTTCTTTCTAATGAGGTGTGACTTATTCTCCACTAACAATACTTTAATTACTTTTTCTCTCTATCTCTCTTACTTTACCAATTTCGCATTAAAACCTGTGCCGAACCCGAAGTGCATATTCTTTGGAGACGGAGAGAGTAATTGGTTATTTTTTAAAATAGCGGAATAGACCAGAATTGGGCCAAACTTTATGATTTTTGTGGCTGTACCCATTATAATATCATTATTCGTTCATTCCAGCCTTCTTCCACCGTAGGGCTACTAAAAGACCTTCGAATTCGCTCAATGGAGGAAAAAAAGGTGAAAAGAGAGAAGTGTGCCAAAAAGAAGAAGAAAATAAACAAATTTGTTTAAGAAAAAGTAAAAAAAAATGGCTTTAAATGATGTTATAACTTAGTTTAGGGAACACAAATTGCACTAATTTTTTTCAGTGATCACATATTTGCAAGTGCCATAGTTTGGAGTCTAATTTGCAGTTCACTTAAAAATAAATTATAAAAATTAAAAATTAAAATATAAGTAAATGAAAAATAGTTATATTGATATTGATTGAATAATACTAGAACATTTTTAAATTACAGAGTTTCAATAATAAACAAACTCCTATTCGTAACATACATAATTATAAATTTACACTATAAATTACAAGTTCACATTTTGCGACGGAGCACCAAATTGTAAAACAAAGTCTAAACTATAAACAAAGATTTAAACTGAGTCAAAGTTATTTTCCTTATTTTTCAGGTTTTTGCAAAAACTTTAATGTCGTTATGTTCTCCTTACAATTTTTATTATTCATAAGATTTTGTTTTTTTAACACACCCAACAATTAACTTATTTCCAATATTACTCATTATTTGTGCTAGTTGTTTTTAAGGGGATCTAACCTACCTCATGATAACTTGAATCTCTGATCTCTTGATTGGAGTAGAAGTATTCTATCAATTGAGTTGCGTTTCATAGTCTATTCATTACTGTTGTTTGCCTGACGTTGCCGACGCTGCTTTTAACGACAATCTTCATACGCCATAGCTACCTCTGGCGACATCGACAATAAAAAATACTCCCTCCGTCCTACCAAAGATGAATCACTTTCTTTTTTAGTTTGTCCCACCCAAAACGATCCATTAATAAAATTAGAAATCATTTATCTCTACTTTATTCCCTATCTTATTTTATTGTCTTCACTTAACATACAAAATAAAACTGTATAAAATCTCGTGATGTCCAAAAAAATGGATCATTTTCCTTGGAACGGAGGGAGTAGCCCACAACTATTAATAGTGCTTCGACCCTAAATATTAATATCTTGGCACTGGCTAGAACAAAACCAAAATTGTGCTTTTGACCATTTTTAATTTGCTGGAACTTCGCTTGAGAACCCTTTCGGACGTTAAAAAATAATTAATGGAATAGAAACCAAACAATCGCATAAAAATCTATCTGCAAAATTTCCACCAATCAAGACAAGTCTAACCATTCAATTATTTCAACTTCATACATACATAACTCTTCTTTTGTCATACGTACATAACTCCTTCCAATAAAAAAAATGTTTTCTTTTTCTATTTTGGCATCTCTCGTAAAACTAGTCACTTATTTTTTTTTATCAAGTTTTTCTGTGAGGTGTGCCTTATTTTATCATAATGATAAAATTGAATTTGATTCAATCAAATATGGATTATAGAGAAATAATGATTTCTCTTTTTTGAAAACAAAAAAAGACTTTTATTATTATAATTATATTCAATTGAATATAAAATATTCAAGCAACGACAAAAAGAAAAAATACTATTTAAATTATTTTCTTGTTATATTTTACCCGAACTAAAAAAAAACTATCGATTATTCTACAATACATTTTTTGTGTTATGATTTTAATGTTTTTTTTTGCTCTCTTACTTTACCAATTTTACATCAAAACCCATGCCGTTCAGCTGCCATATTAACTTGTGAGTAAAAATCATGTCTAATATGATCTCTTATTCCGTTGTCTTTTCCTCAAAAGCTCAGCCCATGACAATATATCTTATGATTATTCGTCACATCCTCACCCATATGAATAATTTGATAGAAATCCATGGGTTCCATCTTAAAACCAATTGGTGATAAGAGGAGAGGCCCATGAGACTTATATAGTGGATTAAGCTCTTTGTGTACACCGATGTGGAATATTATTTTTATGTTTCAATTGCCAACACCCTCCCTCAAACCCTTCAAGGTGAATCTTGGAGGGGTTGGACTTTTTTATGATCGATTGGACAATCGGCCCAATCTTTTTTTTGATCGGTTGGACCTCTGGCCCAAATTTTCAGCCCAGTTATACTGCTGTGTCTGTCATTTTTTTCGGTTTCAGCCCAGATATACTGCTGGGTCAGTTAAATATGACCCACAGTCGGCAACCCGCTCTGATACCATCTTATCGATGATAATCGAGAGAGTTGGAAGGGCTACACATATTGGAAGCTTTAGGGAGAAGAGGATAGTTTATTTGTTATATGTATTGATACAACAATTCATCTCCTTTATATAGGGAGGGATACACTTTATTTTAGGTAGTATATAAATCTATTCTAAGATAAAGTATTCCCTATGATTTGTGTATCTTTTCCTTGTAATGACTCCCTTGATTTTGGTAATGCAATCTTCATTGTTTTCTCTAATTTCTCCTCTGTTTTTGGTAAAATTTGACATAATTTAATTGTAGATAAACTCAATTTTGACTTATCTCATATTGTATCTCATTATTATCTTGTCTAAGGAACTGAACTGCAACTAACAAAACATATTGGTAAAATACTAACTAAATCAACTATTTTATAAGAAAGCATGTTTGTTCCTTTTTCCATTTGGGTTAAAGAAAATGGTAAGTTATATCTGTATAGTGAGAAAGTTGGGCATATATAGTTCAATGTTCTGCTAAAGTCACTTAACAACAGGGCAGACACATCTGAGAAACGACTAATGGGATCTCATCTCTTGTCCAAATCAAGATAGGCATAACCAAAACCACATGCCAAGTACATATCTTGCACGAGTTTTGCCTGAAAATCTCGTCCTCGAATATTTTGTGCAGATATGATCTCAAGCAGGTAATTCAAGCTTTACATTATTCTTCCAGCTGAGAAAATAAAACCAGGACATAAATCAGTACAAAGCAAATTAAAACTTTGGAAGAACTAATGTAGTTTACCTTTGGAAATAGTAGTAAAAGAAAGAAGCACATAATATTATAAGCCAAAACACACACAGAAAGAGAGAAGGCTATACATATCCAGTCAAGATTGATGTTGTATTCATTGGTTGGGAGTTTTTGTAAATATTACACTATTAGTGGTTGAGTTCCTCCGGGAATATCCAATAAAATTGGGACTAGATAATATTAGAGCATTCATAATGGCGCCCGTCCCGGCGGACGTCCGGCCGGTGTGCCGGAGTTGCGCGCGGGACGTCCGCCATTACGCAGCGGTGATGTGGATACGGACGTCCGCTGCGGACACCAGAGTTCCGCAGCATTCCCGGGACGTCCGCCATTGCGTTAACCCCACGGACGTCTGCGCGGACGTCCCGATGATTTTTTATATTTTTTTCAAAAATTCTATAAATACGGCTCGTTGAACTTCATTTCATTCGCATCACTTGTATTAACGAGTATCTCTCTCTCTCTCTCTATGTTTCTTTATATATCCAGAATGACAGGTAGTGGTAGTGGTAGTGATAGTGGCTTTGGTGCGGGCGGTAGCGGTGCGGGTGGTAGTGGTGGGGGGTATGATTACATAATGAGGCGAATTCATGCACGTGTGCGGGAGGCAGCGGAGAGGGAGATACATGCGGCCTTGGCACCGGCGGTACCTCGACCCATCCATCGTCGATCTATAGTACCCCGGGACCACCTCGCTGCACACCGTCAGTTATACGAGGATTACTTCGCTCCGGAGCCACGATTTGGGGAGAACATGTTCCGACGACGTTTTAGGATGCATCGTCCACTCTTTCTGCGTATCGGCGCTTTAGAGCGTCGATACGGGTATTTCAGGGTGCGGGAGGATGCGGCTGGTAAACCCGGCCACACTCCGATTCAGAAGTGCACTGCCGCAATCAGACAGCTGGCATACGGAGGCGCGGCTGACATGTTCGATGAGTACCTCCACATCGGTGAGACAACTGCCCGCCATTGCCTAAAGTTATTTTGTCAAGGCGTTAGAGAGATATTCGGGGATAGGTATCTTCGGAAGCCTATCCCCAAAGATTGTCAGGCTCTGCTGGATATGCACGGGACTTAGCACGGGTTTCTGGGGATGCTAGGCAGTATAGATTGTATGCATTGGGAGTGGAAGAACTGCCCATTTGCTTGGAAAGGGGTGTACACTACGGGTTTCAAGGGTAAGAATCCCACGATGATCCTTGAAGCGGTAGCTGGCTACCGGCTGTGGATTTGGCATGCCTATTTTGGAGTAGCCAAGTCGAACAACGACATCAACGTCCTCTAGTCGTCGCCCCTTTTCAACGACCTGTGCATGGGCGTCGGTCCGGCCGTCAATTTCGTCGCCAACGACAACCAGCACAACATGGGCTATTATTTGGCTGATGGGATATACCCTATGTGGCCTCGTCTTTGTGAAGACGATCAGATGCACAACAGAAGAAAAGAAGGTATATTTTTCGGGTCGTCAGGAGGCAGCGCACAAGGATGTGGAGCGGGCATTTGGTGTGCTCCAGGCTCGATGGGCGGCAGTGAAGGGTCCATCACGGCTGTGGTATGCTGACAGCATCGCCGATATGATGTATGCATGTATTATCATGCACAACATGATTGTCGAAGATGAAGGTCCAGCAATGACGGATTGGGTCAATAATGATGCTGATGCTGCGGGTCCAAGCCACAGCTTGGCCACCGGCAATGTACGTATGAGGATACCCCATGACGAGGTCGAGCGAGTCCGTGCATTTGCTGACATGCGCCAAAAACAAGCTCATATTCGTCTCCAGAATGATATAATTGAAGAAGTATGGCAGCGGAAGGGTCGTCGTTGATGGAATTTGTATTTATTGAAGTGTACTTTTTTTATTTATTTTTTGTTGAAATGTACCTTTCTTTTTTTTATTAAATGAAATTTTATTCCATAATCGTGGTGAAATTTTAATTCCGTAAATTGTTTAGTTTGGTGAATTTGTGAATTTTTATTATTGTGGGATGTCCGTCGGGATGTCCTTGGGGATGTGCGCCACTGTGCAGTGGAAAGTTCTTATGATGTGGCAGTGCAGTGGGAAGTCCGCGGGGATGTCCGCCGGGACATCCGCACCACTGTGGATGCTCTTAGCATGACTATGCGTAAGATGACATGCATCAATCGAGAAATATTATTAGTGGTTAATTACTTTATTACATTAAAAAAAATCTAATTATTCAAGGTGGACCTCTACCTGGGCCTGGGCCGGTCCTAGGCATGTCTCGAGTTTGGGCGGGGCTTTGATGGGCATAGGGCCGACCCATGCCTAGGTTTACCAAATGGCTCAATTGAAGCCCACGTAAACCAATGAGTCCAGCCCAGGCTCGCTTCCTTTCACTAATGGGTAGAGCCTGGACCGACCCACACGGTCCTGGGCGAGCTGGCCTAGCCCAATTGACAACTCAAAATAGCCTGTTAAATTCACAGAGTTATTATTGTAAATTTTAATTCGAAAAAACCACAACTCGATTAACATGGAACCGATAGATTACGGAGAGTTGACCCGAAATGTGCTGAGTTGGATCTAGGTGCAACTATTGTCTATTCTAGATGTTAATATCTACATTTAAATGACATACAAATGTCTTCGTGTTGACATCCATAACGTAAGTTGTTCACATTATTGTCAGTTATCAATTTCAGATAGTGGCCAACCTAACATACCTCACTATTATATATGTATATACTCCATCCGTCCCTGAAAATTTGTCACTTTTCATTTTTACCATTTTTGGTAGTGGACCTCATATTCCACTAACTCATTCTCGCTCATATTTTATTATAAAACTAATATATAAATGTGGGACTCACATGACACTAACTTTTTCAACCCACGTGTTAGGTCAAATGGTGCCAAATTATTAGGGACAGAGGGAGTTATGATATTAAAAATATTTCATTGAGTGGATTAATATGAATTGCCGAGCAGAAAATGAATTCAAAATAATACTATAAAGTACTTGTACTAATCAAAATTTGGTAACTACTTTGATACAAGTGTCATAGTTTGGTAATAATTTATGAAATTAACTCTATGATCACTAGTATAAAGGAGTAACAAAAATGTAACAAGGTTAGACTATAATAAACCATAAGAAATGGTGAATGCTTGATTATAACCTTCTATGCAAGTTAAAAGGAGATTAGTCAGTTAATTGAGCATCCAAAATGGTGAATAATGCTTGATTGATCCAGCTCCCCTCTTTATCAATAAATGAAAAGCTTGCTAACTTCTTCACCTCTTCCTCACTCAACTTCTTCTCCCACTTCACTCTCTCTTCACTATTCGCCCCTGGTCCGTGAGACTTATATTCCGACAGCGTCAGCTGCCCCCTAATTTTAAAAAATATAAATAAAATTCAATAAGCAAATAATAATAAAAATCAATGTAAATATGTATAGGTAGGGTTACATATGATCATACTCGTGGCCTGCGCTGTTCCAAATATACCATCCTTGAGGGACAACGACGTTGGACATTTGTGTGTCGTAGAACAAAACCCTAGCGTAGTTTCTCCACGGCCTTCCGAGGAAGGCATGTCCGCTACCAACTATGTTACAATGTTTGAACACGAACCCGCTCGTGTCTCCCGGATTCTGCCTCCCTTGAGCTGTTATGTAGCCTTGGCTTCCCCTTAGAGCTCCAGCATCTACCGATATTGTGCACCCCTACAATTATCATGAATGTCACAAACTTTAATTCAACCCTAATTACTAAAAAATACTACTAGTATTATATTCCCTCCGTCCCAATTAAATATGAAACAATTGGTTTCCAACATAGGATTTTATGCAATTTTATTTTGTAAGTTAATAAAGAGAGAGAGTAAAGTAAGAGGGAGAAAAAAGTAGAGATGGTGTAGTTTTTATTTTAGAAAACGTTTCATTTTTAATGAGACTGAGAGAGTGATTCTTTTTAGTACTACCTCGTATAGGGATTGGGCAGCACCAAAGATGAAATCTACGGCACCTCCAATGGTGCATCTCTTGTAGTAATGCCGGCCTCCAGCATCCCACAATGTGTCCTGCAACCCGAAGAATCCACATTTGTAGAAGGCCGATTTATCGCCTTGAATCCGAGCTGCCACCGCCCTCTCCATTGGATTATGATTACCATCAGGCGGGGAGTTGTACGAGTTCTGCATATTAAACAATGTCACAACAATATAAATTTTATGAAACATATATAAAGTAAACACTCATTCGAGCTTCATCTTACGACAAATTTTAAGCCCTTCGCTACTATATGATCAGCTTGAGAATCGAAAGTTGGGCTCGTATCGATGGAGCCATGTCCATTCCACACGATCACCGTGTGTCTCTTTCCTGCTCCTTTAAGGTAAATGTAGGGCTTGTCTGAAGGAATTGTAACCTTTTCTCTGTAACAAAATAATGGAGTATGTAATTAAGCCAAAAATGGAAGTGGAAGATAACAATTAATTGTGGTTTAAATTCACATTAATTCACCTATACACGCCTCGTTTGATGTTTATTTGAATCCATCTTTTGTTGTTTGAAGGCACGGAGTTGATGGCTGCTTGGATGCTTCTGAAACTATTTTTCCCATTCCCACATTGATCAACAAAGATAATATGAGGCATTATCCTTTTCTCTTCAAGTGTGGCAGTGATGGATGAAGTTGATGATAGTAGAGCAAGAAATGTGCAGATATACCATTTATAACTTAACATTTTTTAGTTCGATAAAACTAGGTTGTTGTTTAAGCAATGTGAATATATATAGATAAAGATATTTGGATGGAAAATGGGAAAAAAGTTTCTGATTTTATCAAAATCTTCTTTTTATTATTTTCCTTTTCATTTTCATTTTTAAGGGGTAATTAAATCGTGTCATGGCTTTGGCTACGATTTATGAGTGTGTAACAGTTGACATTACTCAATTAGGGAAGTTATAGTGTTAATTATGTTAACATTTATGTTTGATCAATTTCTTCACAATTTTTCAGTTTCATGTCCTTTTTAATAGTACTTGCTAATTAAAAGGGTAATTGACCATAAGCAAGAATTAACTGGGCTGGATTTCTCATGTTGTTATTCAAATATTTATTAAGTATTGACCATATACAAGGTATATACAATAAATTTGTACTTTGACATAATTAAATATCAGAAATAATGTACTGGATGTTACATTCATATTATACAGATTAAACAATAAGCGTCAGTGTTATATACATTGAATTTTTTTTCTTGAAACAAAATATGAATTAAGAAGCCAAATCTGGCAAACTGCAGAAAATTTATTTGCTGTTACCCAACAAATGTTTCTAGTTTTTATCATATACACAAATTATTCGGTCAACTGTATAAGATTAGTACTTCATCAAATCGCCATTTAAAGAACCATTTTAACTTGACATAAGTTTTATGAAATTGCTTGATTTTGTAAATAAAAGTAAAATAGAGAAAGTAAATGAATGTGAGACCCATTTTTATTATAATAATTTTATATTGAATTAATTGTGAGTGTAACCGCATATCAAAAATGGAATAAAGTAAATGATTCTTTAAACCGTGGATAATCCAAAATAGTAAATTTAAATGGTGAATAGAAGAGTATTATCCAAATTAGTTAACTTTTCCACAAACCTATGATCATTAGAAACAACATTCTTACATAGTTATTAGTGAACCTGCAACATCATCTAGAGGGGAGTGCCACCACATCAGAAGGCTACATGTCTAAAATACCGTAATCGTCTATGTTTATTTCGTCTACATTGATTCTGGAACCACGTGTATCTATAGTACACTAAAAAAAATGCTACAGACATTTCATTCAATTGAGGACGTTAATTTGTGTTCTTAAATACACCACTTAAACTTTAAAAAAAATTCTTCAATTTGTCCCAACCAAAATTAAAAGTTGCAGATGAAAACGTCAAGAAAAGAAAAGCAAAAAAATATAAGAATGTAGTGGACAAATGTGTAATCAAGTTGGACGCCTTTTATTTTTGTCATAAATGGTGCCTATTTTTACAAAAAAATTAACCCAGGTAATTGGGTTTCAAATATTGTGTCCTTATAAGATATGTTTGTTGTAGCGGTATACATATGGGAGAGTATCGATTGGTACCCTGGTGCCACATTGTTACATTGTCGAAATCTATCCCATGGCAGTGTAGTATGTGAAGAAAGCATTTTGAGCTGCCAAAGTCATAGAAATGTATTGGCGGGCCATCATGATTGTTCTTAATGTCCTAGTATATAATGTTTGATCAATTTCTTGAACATTTCTTCAATTTCATATGTCATTTTCACTTGCTAAGTAATTAAAAAATTTAACTAAGCATGAGTATAAAAATTTCCCATACATTCAAATATTTATTAAGTATTGACCATATATAGAAGTACAGTGTGTGATCAATTGTTAACTTTCTTAAGTTGTTAACTCTGCTAACTCATCAACGCAATGTATTAAAAATGTCAGCATGATGACATTAATATGTCAACACATAATTTTGTTGACATTTCAATATATTGCATTGACATTATGTGTTGACATTTTTAATACACTGCGTGATGAGTTAGCAGAGTTAGCAACTTACAAAGTTAGCAACATAGCACACCCCTAGAAGTATATACAATAAATTTACGCTTCGAAATAACTAAATATCTAAATTTATGTACTTAGATATTGCATTCATATTATAAAGAGTTAATCTTAGTAGCCAGTACTATGTATGTAGAATTTTTTCTTGAAACAAAATGCTCCATGAAAAAGCGAAATTTGGCGAACTGCTGAAACTTATTGATACGATTATATCTTCCGAAATATCTCCCATATCTCTATTATTATATTATCATATCTTTTTCATATCTTTATTATCTTGTCTCACTTTGACTGGGTACGAGTTTTAAGAAATGTAATGAAAAGTGAGTTGAAAAAGTTAGTGGAATGTGGGTTCTACTTTTATATATTAGTTGTGGGACGGACGTGTTGGTTTCTGGGATTACAAGAGATACAATTGGGCGTAATACAACCCAAAAGAAGGAATACAAATGAAAACTGAACTGAAATTACAACTGAAAATCGAAACAACTAAACCGTGAAATTTGTTAGCCGAGTCGAGGAGTCCTCTTTCCGCAAGACGAGATACGCCCCGGTAGTGCTCTTCGGATTGACGTTTCGTCCCCAAAGATAAAACGGCTTACGTCTCTGATAAAGCAGCACCGCAATCAACATAGCTCCGACGAACTAGATGGAGGTGAGGGCAGAGCTTCGACAGAAAAAACAATGCACAGAGAGGGAGAGAGCTTATGATGCAAATGCTTGTGAATATTATACCTAATGCAGTGGAATGGCTAGCCTATTTATAGGCCAAGCCACCATGCAGGGTCAACCAAGCCATGAAGGCTAATCATGGCAGATTCGTAACCGTCGGCGGTTACAAGCGTGTGGCAGGAGTGTGCCTTTCGCGTGTGGAGCGTGTGGATTTCTCACATGGCAGCCTTGTAGGCTTTGACAGTGCCACGCTTGACGATGTGTCAAGCCACTTGGATTGCTGACTCAGCGGTGGTCTAAAAAGATTACTACGGGTCCAGACCCAAGCCCAAAGACCACCCAAAGAGCAATTACCAAGATCCAAGATCGGGATCGAGATCGGTGCATTCATCATCTCTTTTAGAGTTCGATTCTTGCGTTCTGCGACACCATTAGATTGTGGTGAATATGGAGCAGTTGTTTGATGAATTATACCACTTGCGTTGCATAACTCCTCAAACGGGGGCTACATATTCACCTCCTCTGTCGCTTCGAATCATTTTGATTTTACAACCAAGTTGATTCTCAACTTCGTTCTTATAATTTTGAAAGCTTCTATTGCTTCATCTTTACTTCTTAAAAGATAAATGTAGCAATATCTTGTGCAATCATCTATGAAAGTGATAAAGTACTTTTTACCACCTCTAGTTTGCACCAGCTTTAAATCACATACGTCCGTGTGAATTAATTCAAGGGGTTTTGTGCTGCGTTCAACCGAGTGAAACGACAACTTAGTCATTTTTGCTTCAAGACAAATTTCACATTTATCTTGGATATCCACTTCATTATCCTTTAGTAAATCTAAATTCACTAATCTTTTAATGGCTTTTGAATTTACATGTCCCAATCTACAATGCCACAAATTTGAACACTCAGTCAAGTAAGAGGAAGTAGATGCTTTATTATTATTAGCCAAAGGCTTTGCAACACTGTGAGTTGCTACACTAAGCTTGAAAAGGCCATCGGTTACATAACATTTTCCGAGGGATTTTCCAAACTTGTACAATGCAAACCTATCAGACTCAAATACAAGTTTAAACCTCATATTAACAAGTATTGATCCTGACACTAGGTTCATGCAGATGTCCGGGACATGCAACACATCCTTCAAAGTGATAGTGACGCCAGACGTCATCATGAGACTCACGTTCCCAATGCCGAGGACTTCGGATGATGCTTGATTCCCCTTGTTGATCTTCCTCCCTTCAACAGCAGTGTAGGAGGCAAACTTGCTCCTATCTGAGCAGACATGAGCAGTAGCGCCGGTGTCGATGTACCAGCCACCCTTGTTGTGAACAAGGTTAACTTCTTCAGTGACCACAACAATGAGGTCGTTTTCATCCCTGTCCTTGAACTTCTTCTCAATGACGCGGGCAGCCGGCCTCTTCTTCTTGCTGCGACAGTCCTTTGCAAAGTGGTCCGGTTTGCCACATTTGTAGCAATCGCCTTCTAACTTCTTTGTAGGCTGCTTTCCCTTCCCTTTGTCACTTGGACGATTTGGGCGAGGGCGTTTGTTGGAGGGACCGCCCCGCTCCAACAGATTGGCTTTGGCTTCAAGTGGGGTGAAGCCCTTAGCCTTTTGGTCGCTTTTGCGCACATCAGCCTCAATGCGCAATTTCACGATCAAGTCTTCAAGGGTCATCTGCTTTCGCTTGTGCTTGAGATAGCTCTTGAAGTCCTTCCAACTAGGAGGAAGCTTGTCGATGATCGTGCACCTTAGGAATTTGTCGGGCAAGGTCATCCCTTCAGCCACTAATGCGTGGATGATCATTCAGAGCTCTTGGACTTGCTCCATGATGGGTCGAGAGTCGACCATCTTGTAGTCCATAAATTTGGAAGCTACAACTTGTTCAGTACCTGCAGCATTATCTATACTATACTTCTTTTCTAGGCTTTCCCGCATTTGTTTAGATGTGGTTACATTGGAGTATACATTGTAGAGTCTATCATCTAATGCACTTAAAATAAAATTTTTACATAGATAATCCCCTTTTCTCCAAGCATCATAGTCCGCCATGACTTCGAGCCTAGTCTCTTGATCGCTTGGCGTGGGCGGTTTGTTTTCCGTGAGGAAGTTGGCGACGCCCAATGTTGTCAAGTAGAACAACATCTTTTGGTACCACCTTTTGAAGTCAGATCCTCCAAACTTTGGTGGCTTCTTGGCAGGTGGCATCATTCTTGGTGCCAAAGGTGTCGAACTTGGTCCATGGAAGGAACCAATTTCGTTGCCCCCGAAGGAGCCAACAACGTGGTTGGGCATAGAGCCCCCACCATTCATGTTGGGCATAGAGCCCGCCATGATCGTACTATCCCCGAAGGAACTAGCACCCGCGTGAGACCCGAAGGCCCCAGCATTCGTGTGAGACCCGAAGGCCCCAGCACTCGTGTGAGACCCGAAGGCCCCAGCACTCGATCCATTAAAGGATCCGAAGGAACCACTAAAAGTGGAACCAACCGATCCACTCGAGGTGGATCCACTAGTGGGCCCAAGGGGGTTAACAAACTCCTGAAGGGGTTGTTGATGAAGATGGATAGCGCCCGAGAGTGGGCATCATCGTCGGGATCGACGAAGTGTTGACAGGTCCAGTGTTCGCCATGGTGGAGGAAATGGCGGCGGCGGCGGTGGCAGCAGCGGTGGTGGATTCCGTCGACATCTCCAGCAAAGGTGTTAAATGTTTCGAAAGTTTTAGTTCAGTTTATGGTCCAAATTCCTTCAAAGGCAAGTTATATCTCGTCTTGCGATTGTTGGTTTCTGGGATTTCAAGAGATACAACCGGGCGTAATACAACCCAAAAGAAGAAATACAAATGAAAACTGAACTGAAATTACAACTGAAAATCGAAATAACTAAACCGTGAAATTTGTTAGCCGAGTCGAGGAGTCCTCTTTCCGCAAGATGAGATACGCCTTGGTAGTGCTCTTCGGATTGGCGTTTCGTCCCCAAAGATAAAACGACTACGTCTCTGGTGAAGCAGCACCGCAATCAACAGAGCTCCGGCGAACTAGATGGAGGAGAGGGCAGAGCTTTCGACAGAAAAAACAATGCACAGAGAGGGAGAGAGCTTATGATGCAAATGCTTGTGAATATTGTACCTAATGCAGTGGAATGGCTAGCCTATTTATATGCCAAGCCACCATGCAGGGCCAACCAAGCCATGAAGGTTCATTATGGCAGATTCGTAACCGTCGGCGGTTACAAGCGTGTGGCAGGAGTGTGCCTTTCGCGTGTGGAGCGTGTGGATTTCTCACGTGGCAGCCTTGTAGGCTTTGACTGTGCCACGCTTGACGATGTGTCAAGCCACTTGGATTGCTGACTCAGCGGTGGTCTAAAAAGATTACTACGGGTCCAGACCCAAGCCCAAAGAGCACGCAAAGACCAATTGCCAAGATCTAAGATCGAGATCGGGATCAGGCGGGCGGCGGCGGCGGCGAGCGCGTGTGGGCTCTTTTACCCATCTTGGTCCACTATAATTATTAAGTAACATAAAGTCACTTAATTTAAACACATTAAAAGATGTGTCACTTCTCCAATGTGGGATAATTAACACTAGTTAATTATTCCCTAAGCTCCAACTTCAAGCTTTAATTAAAAGCTAATTATGCCCAACTTTAATCTACTATTTCTCACTCACCGGAAATCGGATTTGAGAAAGTGAACATACTACATTTATCTACGTAAAATGTAGATCGACGCTATATCATTTAGTTTCACAAAATTAGATGTCTCGTCATATTTATTATTTGGTCAAAATCCATTGATCGGGCATATTTATTCCATGATTTCTACAATACGAAAATGGAAAAATGGGACAATCTTTGTGGGACGGAGGGAGTAGGACCTATTGTTATTCTCATTATTCAATCAATGAAATCGTAATTATTGTCTTTTATCTTTATTTAGTTTTCCGCTTAGAATTTCCGATTGTCGACAGAGCACGATTTTTCTTCGACTTTCTTTATCTTTTTAACTTGATAAGAGTTTTTCCCTAATCTACTGTTACTCCAGTCAACTGTAGGAAACAACATTGACATAATGAGTTTTTAGGTATTGCCAATGCACCTACTAAATTATTTCAATGTTTTAAAATCATAAGTTGTAAGCAAATCTATTAAACTGGTGGTTCATGGTTCAATCGGTCAAATCGATCTAACCATCAATAGTGTCAAAATACCTTAGGATGTATTTTAAAAATAAGTACTCCTAAAAATAAATTTTTTTGAAATGACACGGATTTTAATAGAAAATTGGTAAAATAAAATAGAGATAGAAGAAAAGTGTGTTAGTGCAAAATGGGTCACACCTCATTAGAGAAAAAGAAATTTGCTTAAATAGAAAGTTTCTATTTTTAGGGAGAATACCAAAAAGAAAAGAGTTTCTATTTTTAGGGAAGGAAGGAGTATATCTTACTATCTCTGTCCCACAATAAGAGTCACATTTTGACATTTTGGTCAGTCCCACAATAAGAGTCACATTTCACTTTTATCATAAATGGTAAGTAGATCTCACATTACACCAACTTATTTCACTCATATTTTATATATAAGTGGGACACAGCTTATTCAACCCACTTTTATTACATTTCTTAAAACTTGTACCCACATCAAATGTGACTCCTATTATGGGACGAAAGTAGTATATGCCAATTAGGAACTAATCTGATTTATATAATTTCATAATTTGGTGGCGGCAAATATGTAAGTGTCCATCTGTTTTTTTTTTCAAAAATAGGAAGAAGGTAAAATTTGTGTCATTTCTTTCACAAATTTGTAAACAAATTTACCTCTCATAAAATATATCAAATATTAAATTTCACAAGTTGTTTGATTTAAATTATTTTTCACATACCATATATTATCAAATTAAAGGTAATTAAAGCAAGTTAGAGTACAATTTGTATCAAACTTGAATGAATATTGTATCCTCCTTTTGAGTTTTCTCTTCATTTTCAGTCGTCGATCAGACTGCAATAAGGCTAGAAAAAATAACCTATATTGCGGGGGAAATGAAAGTGGCCTCCCTGAATCGCACACTGAAAACGTACTTCATTTTGAAAAAATGCACCATAATAAAAACATATGCATGGAAAACCACCAATATTTCAAAATTTTGCAACCCTAAACCCTAAAACTTTTAATATACAAAAACTATATTAACACAATCTGAAGAACAATTAGAAGACCCATCTAAAGTCAGAAGCCAATATGTGCATGTTGTTGTATGAGTAGGAATATTAAGATTCCTAACATGTCCACTTCTCTCGTGGTCTTGCAAGATTTAATGTTCTTTAAAGAATTTAAAAGTGTTTATTATTGAAAAATATTCTTTAATATAATTCTATGTTTGGATTCACCTCTATGAAATGTTCATAGATTGATAATAATTTGAATAATGGTCGTTTACAACATGTAAGATTTGTGTATCGCACATGTGTTAAACTAATACTTCTAAAAAGTATACGAAACTTAAAATATAAAGAAAAGGGTTTTAAGTTATGTAAAGAATAAATTTTTGAATTAATATACAAAGTAGAGATAAATTTTGGTCTTGACAATTTAATTCTCGGTAAAAAAAACATGTGAACTTTTAATATTTTAGAAACATTATTTCAAATTTTATTAGCTAATAATTTGATTTTTCAAACTCTAGAATAGTCAATTGGGTCCAGCGGCAGATCCAAGTGGGGTTGGGCGGGGTCGGGCGACCCCACCATTGGCCTCGGAGTTCCGCTGGAAAGCTCCTTTCATCCGCCTCAGACCCCACAGTGTTCGCATTCCGCCCCAATGCAGTGTGAGAGAGATTATGAGGTGACTAGCATAGAGAAAAGAAGTGAGGCGGTTGTCGAGAATGAAGAGATTGAGAGGTTTGAGAAAGTGAAACGGTAATGTGGAGAGAGGTTGAAGATGGTGAATACAAAAAGTCTTTTCTGGTCATTATTGATTTATATTCCCTATATTTACCTAGCAAGCTATAATTGAATACTAGCATATAGAATTATGTGCAGTATTTGATTAAAATTAATACTCCTACTACTAGATTAAATATCTTGAATTATGTGTGTATGATTGTAAAATATGCTTTGAATTTTTCTTTCTTTATTTATTAGTTCTTTAGAAAATATGTCTCATCTAATAATTTCATTTAATTTAAGGTTAAATATATCTTTTTATATATCAATAAATCAATTTATTTAACATAAACACATACTTCAATAAATATAAAATAAATACTTCTTAATTTCTTCTAATTTTGATTTTATAATTTAAATTTTCAACATTAATATTCATATTCAAATTATTTTTACATTTGTAAAACTTATGTAACACCCCGACTTTTTGACATCTTTTTAGCTCTTGTCAAAGGAGCATTTGGACGTTTACGATCGATCAAGAAGATTCTCAATTTTCGTTTAATATAAAAGAACTCAAGTCCAAAATAAATATTGGGTCAAGAAACTATCATGAAAAAAGGGTGTACATAGATTTTGGGCCTCTTCTTAGCAAGCTAAAATATTTTTTTTTCGGCCCATGTTGAATCCAGCTAGCTCGACTCTTTCCCTAAAGCACCTGCAATGAGAATACAGAGTCATTTAATACCAAGACCTGCAGCCATTCCATTAACACTAATGAGACGACCATGCCTTCAAAAAAATAAGCTAAGACCTTACCAAAACATGACAAGTCAGCCACCTCTCTTTTTAGCACCTGCATCCTCCAACTTCCCTGCCAAAATGAATCAGCTGTTAGGGGACAGCTTGTTTGACTCCCTAAAGGACTGCCAGCCATGCCACATCCCCAAAGACTCCAACCGATTGTCACTTCTTTAGCTAACAACACTTCTATGCCTGCAAGATAAATCCAAATTCAGTTAAGGAAAAGCAAGTGAGGAGTTATTGGTGGAATGGCAGCAGCGGCGACGGCGAGATAAGGCCGCAGAGAAGCGACAGCGAGGTGCCTGACTCGGCTGTGCTGTTCGGCTGCGGTGATTCCACAGTGGTGGATTGTGAACGACGACCACCCCCTCTCGCTGTAGTAGCAATTTCCGCAAAGGAGACAGCAGCGGCGGTGGCTGGTGAGGGCTGACCCGGTGAGCTGGGACAACAGCGACGGCGTGATATCGGCGGAGTGGAGTCGTGAGGAGGAAGGCGACGGAGTTTGGGTTGCCGATTTGGGGTATCTTGAGAAAAATTGAAAGGAGGACGACGGAGGTTTTGAGAGAAAGAGAGAGTAACCGAGATGGTGGAAGGGAGTAGTAGTTGGATCTTTTTGTTGGGCCTCAGAAATTAAATTGGAGATATAAGGTGGGAAAATAATTAAGCCTTGGACTTTTAATTAATTTTGGGCTAAAGGAAATTAAATACTTGGGCTCTAGTTTAATTAAAATATGTGGGCTGCCAGGATTTAAATTGTTGGGCTGAAATTAGTGTTGAAGGTGTTGCGGACAGATGGAGGGTGCACGAATGGCCGGCCGGCGTCGCCAGCGACGCCTTGGGCGACCTCCAAAATTTGAAAAGGAGTTTAAGACGACGTTCTCAAGTCACGGAAATAATTAAGTCTAATTAGAAGTGCTATTAATTAAATTTCCCGATTTAATTAATATGCAAGTTCCAGAATTTTCCATAGAGGTGAACAAAAAATAAATAAAAGGAATTTAATAGGAGGCATGCATTCTAATGAGATATTGTCTCGAGTCTAATTAGTATGTTGTTATGTTTATGTTTTTCACAAAGGACTATCTCCGCGAGTTAAGATCAGAGCGAGAAATTCAAGTTAGAGAAATTAAACGAACGAGGTGGGCTTTCTATCCTATATGATTATGTGGGCTTTTCTAACCTACACTATAATTGTGGGCTTTGTATTTACAGTATAGTTTTTATGAAAAGTGCTATTGTGAAATGATATTACGTGGGCTTTATATGATAGATGCTTTGAGTTTTTATGTTCCCATTATATTTTGCAGTATGAATGCTTTCAGTTATTTACGTTCCCAATATGAACGCTTTCAGCTAATTTAAGTTGTCAGTATGTTTTGTCATGTCAAGTTTTGTTTTGAACTTTGCCTATCTGTTTGTCTAGCAAGGGTGACGTCCCTACTAGACCAGTTCAGTTTAAGCGAATTCGGGTCTGTAAGTGGGATGAGCCAATACATTCCCAATTCACACAGTTTCAGATATGGTATTTGTTCTAGGAAAAAATAGACTGTAGTCACATATTTTTACATAAAAATGCTTTTAGTGTCCTCGGGCCTTTAAGATAAAACCCCGAGCTCACTTAGTAATGGCTTGACAAAACCAGTTTCTTTTCACTAAAATATATTTCGGCACGTGTCCACTGAGTACACCAAGTACTCAGCCCTGCATATGTTTCAAAAATGTGCAGGTTGAGCAGTGATGACGATGGGCGGTGTTGAGCACAGACAACAAAGATCTATCGATAGAGTAGTACTCGGATGCATCGTGTCTCCATACACGGTGTCATTCGCTCTTGAACGCTTCCGCAAATGTCTAGTTCATATTCAATTTTGTTAGTCCGAATTAATGATATTCCTAGTTTATTGTAACATGTTTGCACTTTGATACATTTTGAGTTATTTTCAGTTATTCAAAGTTTATGTTCAGTTGTCCCAAAGTTCTTTCCCCGCTTCTTTCATCCTCCCCTAGTCGCGATCAACCGGGTTTTCTATCCTTAGAAAGTGCGGTCGTGACAACTTAGGATGTTAAAAAAAACTGGGATATTGGTACCTAATATTATGAAACTTCTCAAAAATTTGTTTTTTTACAAATATTAAACTTGACATATAATATCACAAATATAAATAGTTGTTGAATTTTTTCCACCAACAACAAAATCCGGCTACATTTCATTTGTTATTACATCACATAAGATATGGTTACCACTTAAAAATGATAGTGGTGTGATTAAAAAATCCCTAGAAGCCAGATTGGTTATCCATCTCATTTTAATGTTGGAGTAATTAGATTTTGTTGCCGGTGAGAAAAATTCAACAACTATTTAAGTTCGTGATATTATAATATGTCAAGTTCAAATTTCTTGGGAAAAACAAATTTTTGAAAAATTTTATAATATTAGGTGCCAATATCCTAAAAAAATTATATACATGTTGTTTGCATACTCAGAATAATTATATAAATTAAAAAATATATTTATAAAATAATAATTTAAATAATTATTTTAAATAGTATTGTTATTATTTAGTTCGACCCCACGATATTTAGTTTCTGGATCCGCGATTGATTGGGTCGGATGAGCTAGTCCACCCCAGACCTGTCTCGAGCCGGGAAGCTTGAAGCTCGGCTCGGCCTATGGCCCCTACTTAAGCGAATTGGATTGGGTTTCTTTCCAACAGTTTGGACACAATCTAGCCTAGGCCTACTTAGTAAGTGGGTTGTGCTATACAAAACATTTTTTTATGTTTTTTTTCGCAGGATTAACTATTTATAATATCTTATATTTTTTTATCATAGTTCATAAATTCGTTGGATGATACATTATTATTTATTAAATAATTGTATGTTTATATTAGTACTATTTTATTGTACTATCAATTTTCTAGAAAATTCAGGTGGAATTTTGAAAAATAAAAGTAGTAGTACTTCACGCGTCTTGCCATAGATGACGCGCTAGTTTTAGACATAAAATTTAAGAAATTATATTTGAACCGTTGAGTGGAGGGAGCATAAAGTAAAGAATTAAAAAGAAAATAAAGTAATAGGAGAATAAAGTAAGAGAGAGAAAAATGTATTAATATCTCTTTTTCTAAAAAGTGATATAAATAATTTTTGGTTGAATGTGTCATACAGGAATATGAATCGCTTATAATGGAATGAATGATTATGAATTTATAATAATTTTAGTTAAAATTATCTTAAAACTAATGTAGAAATAACAAAAATATAGGATTAGTGATAGTGGATCTTACCAAGTCAATCATGGGCTAGTTAGTAAGAAACGATATTTTGTAATGATACTTTACAATTTACATTACATTTCGGATAACTATGTTATTAAGAAATGATTTGGATTGCCAAATTCCAGAATGACTTTGGAATACTTTATGGATATACATAAAATTAAACTTTATTTATATGTTTATTATTGAATTTCTAGCCTCTAGGATTCATTTACAAATGGACATTATGAAATTCAGGAACCCTGGATATATACGTTTCATATTCCAGATGTATATAGATTCGATATGCTCTGGCTTTCTGTGAATTGAATTAGAAGCAAATTAATCTCTATAATCATTTATAATGAAATCATGCCATTTCTGTAAATGTATAAAATTGTATTAACTCATATATCCTCATATATGATTGCAGCAAAATTCTCTTCCCATTCCTTCTCCACCATTATATAAACTTCCAATTATATCTATGCACTACACTAAATATCTCTTCTCAATAGTACAAAAAATTTTCCAACATTTCCTCAAGTGAAATCCTGTCTTAAACACCAACAAAAGAAATGCTATCTTATAAATGGTGCATTTGCATATTATCAATCTTTGCTCTCTTCTCATCCATCACTGCTGCTGGAAAACATCGAACGCCTTCTCACGTCGTGGTTGATCCGTCGGGAAAACACGGTTTCAGAAGCATCCAAGCCGCCGTTAATTCCGTTCCTTCCAAGAACCGGAAGTGGACTACAATCGATATCAAAAAAGGCGTTTATAGGTCACGAAGATCACGGAGGATATCCTCCTAATTACCGAAGATATGGGGGATCATTCTCTGCTAAACATAGAAGATACCAAATCAATGTAATTAATTGTCTTCTTCCTTGTATAGTTTTCCCTAATCCTATATATGAGTGCTAATGTATAATGAACATATGAATGAATAAGAGGAACTCTTCTTTACCGATCCAATTTACCGTTTATCATGGTATCAGAGCAGTGTCGATCCGGTGGATCGGTCACTAGCTTGACACCTTCAGCAGAAAATTTCACAGATACAAAAATTATGAACACAATCCAAATACCCCAGATTCTCGATTTTGAAACACTCCTTGAATACATATCAAAGCTAATTGCTCAATACAAAGAACAACATACCACCGCTGCTGGGCAAGAACCAACCGCCGGGAAGGGACTTACCACGGCTGTCACGCGTCACCAACCGCCGTCTTATGCCGAAGTAGTATCCAATTCCGGCACCAAATCTGCATCACCAACTGACGCTTCCGACATCCGGGGAGCCGGCAATTTCGCCGGAAGGGAAGAAGCGGCAGCCGAACAAAGCAACAGAAGGGGACAGAGAGAGAGAATCATGGCTACTCCAACCGCAACCGAGTCCGTGCATTGCTTCGGCGGGAAGAAGACGGCAGTAGCGGCCACCCACTGCAAGCGCGGCCGCGGTCTGATCAAAATCAACGGCAAGCTGATCGAGCTAGTGGAGCCGGAGATCCTCCGATACAAGGCGTTCGAGCCGATCCTCCACCGCCTCGCCGGAGTGGACATGCGCATCTGCCGACTTCGGGAGGTAACGGGTTTGGTTTTAAACCAAACCCAATGATTTCTCCTAAATTATGCCAGCCCCCCCCCCCCCCAAAGGATTTCTCCTAAATTATGCCAGCCCCCCTAAAATTATGCCAAATTAAGAAATCGAGCCCATGCTTTGAAGGGAAGACCCTCAGACTACTTGAAATTAGATTTTGACCCCTTTTTATGGAAATTCTGATATTAGCCCTCATATAGGTGAGTTTTTGTCAAAAAACCCTTTTGCTCCCTTAGAAAAGATTTCTGATGCATTTCATGTAAATAAAAGGGCTAATATGACGAAGGGTTGGATTTTTTATTGTGGGGCCACATATACTATGACCCCAGATAGGAATGACTTTATTAATATGGGTAAGATTACCAAGACTTATATTAAGACAGCTAGTGGGGAATTGATCACTGTTGAAGGATCTGGCACTGCAGAAATATCTCCTACATTGCGTCTCAAGAACTGTTTATATGTTCCAACTTTGTCTCAACGATTGATGTCTATCAGTCATGTTACAAGAGAATTGAATTGTACTCTCCTGATGCACCCAAATTTCTGCATTTTACGGGATATTCGGACGAAGAGGATACTTGGGCGTGGCACTGAGAATTGTGGACTCTACTACGTGGACGAGATAGCTCAAACTGGTAGTGCGATGTTGGCTCACGGGTCCACGAAACAAGAGGTTTGCCTGTGGCACCGAAGACTAGGACATCCTTCCCCTGGGTACTTTAAACTACTTTTTCCAAACTTGCTTGTTCCTACTGATTTTTTTTGTGAAACTTGTGCTTTGGCTAAAAGCCACAGACAGTCGTTTAAACCCTCAAACACTCGTGTGCAATCTATTTTTTCTTTGGTACATTCTGTTGTGTGGGGTCCTACACCGTTTACTGGGGGGAATGTTTTCGATACTTCGTTATATTTGTTGATGATTGCACTAGGATGACTTGGATCTATTTCATGAAACATAAGTCTGAAGTTATGGATAAGTTTGTCTTGTTTTTTAAAATGGTTGAAACCCAATTTCATACTTCAATCAAAACTCTTCGATCCGATAATGGGAGGGAATTTATTAATGGTCCTATGACGAAATTTTTCCAAGAAAAGGGAATGGTCCATCAAACTTCTTGTGCTTATACACCTGAACAAAATGGGGTAGCCAAACGGAAAAATAGAACAATTCTGGAAATAGCTCGAGCCCTAATGATTGAATCCAAAGTCCCTCAATATTTTTGGCCAGAAGCCATAGCTACATCCGTCTACCTCATGAATCGCCTACCCACGAAAATCCTAAACAAAAAGACCCCACTTGATATCCTATCCTCTCTGTCTAAAATTCCCCAACACTTGAACCTTCAACCCAAGATCTTCGGCTGCACGGTCTATGTTCATATTGCCAAACGCGAGAGAACCAAATTATCCCCATGTGCTACCAAATGTGTCTTCATTGGGTACGAGGTAAACCAAAAGGGTTATCGATGCTTTGACCCCAGCACCAAAAAGATCACCACTACCATGAATTGTAATTTCTTAGAGACCGAACTTTTCTACCACACCCACCTTAGTAGTCAGGGGGAGAATGAGTTCGATAGTTCTGTGGACTATCTAAGTTGGGTTGTGCCACTTCCAAATTCTTCGATTGAGGACCTAACAGAACCAGTTGTCACTACCGCCGATCATGTCTCGTCAAGCGAGTCTTCTCAACCACGATCCCCCGATCCTTCTCCACCGATATCCGAGGTAATTACTGAACCGAACATCCATACGGTTGATACTGACCCGGCAAATGCAGAAACATCGGAAGAAGACAACACAGTTGATAGTGACACTAGGAGATATGTTCTTCCTCCCCGTAGCACAAGAGGAATTCCACCAAAAAGATATTCCCCGGAAAAGATTGGGAAGAAAAGCAGATACGGAGTGGCAAATTTTGTGCAAGGAAATCTAGCAAAAATGGCGGAATTGAGGAAAAATCTATTCAGCGAATTCGATATGAAAGATTTGGGGCCGTTGAAGTATTTTTTGGGGATAGAAGTACTGCGATCGAGGAAGGGAATCTTTATAAATTAGAAGAAATATGTGTTGGATTTACTTGCTGAAGTTGGGATGATAGATTGTAAACCCGCAGATACTCCAATGGTTTGAAACCACGGACTACAGATAAAGGAAAAGGAAAAGCAGACTGACAGAGGAAGATACCAACGATTGGTCTGTAAGTTGATCTATCTGTCACATACAAGACCAGATATTGCTTATGATGTGGGTGTTGTTAGCCAATTCATGCACGCACCCCAAGAGGATCACTAGGAGGCAGTTTTGCGGATTATTCGGTACTTGAAGGGGATAGCCGAACACGGGATCCTTTTTGAGAAGCATGGGCACCTCCAGATACATGGGTTCACTGATGCTGATTGGGCCGGAAACCCAAACGATAGGAAGTCTACAGCAGGGTACTTTACTTTTGTAGGAGGTAACCTTGTGACGTGGAGGAGTAAGAAACAGAAGGTGGTGGCACTATCTAGCGCAGAAGCAGAATTTAGGGGTATTGAGAGTGGACTGATCGAGCTACTGTGGCTATGGAAACTTATGAAGGAGTTGGAACTTTTTTCATCCCAAACGTGCAAACTGTTCTGTGATAATAAGGCGGCGATAAGTATTTCGGAAAATCCAGTCCAACATGACCGTACAAAACATGTGGAAGTTGATAGGCACTTAATAAAATACAACATTGAAGCTAAGATCGTCGAGATGCCTTATGTCAAATACGAAGATCAGCTGGCGGACATATTGACAAAGGGAGTGAACTCGAAGTCCTTTCGAGAAGTATTATGCAAGTTAAGTATCGGGAATCCCATTACTTAACTTGAGGGAGAGTGTTGGAGAAGATCACGAAGATCACGGAGGATATCCTCCTAATTACCGAAGATATAGGGGATCATTCTCTACTAAACATAGAAGATACCAAATCAATGTAATTAATTGTCTTCTTCCTTGTATAGTTTTCTCTAATCCTATATATGAGTGCTAATGTATAATGAACATATGAATGAATAAGAGGAACCCTTCTTTACCGATCCAATTTACCGTTTATCAGGTAACACAATCAATCTTCATGCGTTTGTTTGTTCAGTAAAATTTGATTTATTCTGACAATTGGTTGTTTATGTCCCAGGGAGCAAGTTGTGATTCCGTACGACAAACCATTCATCTTCCTCAAAGGAGCAGGAAGAAAGAAAACCTTCATTGTGTGGAATGGCCATGGCCCCATCAATGAAACTGTTGGAATAAGGAAATCAATTAATTGGAGAACAAGAAGACAAGGGATGAAGTTATGGCAAGAATAAAGTAGGAAAGCAATTAAAGATTGTGGAAAATCAAATACAAAGGATATTAGTATAATTAGAATATATTTTCCATGTACAGTTAGAATTAGAGCCTATAAAAGGTTGCGTAACCATTGAGATAAAAAAATTCAAGTCATTCACAATGTAATCTTTAAAGTTCTCCTCGTCTTTTACTTTCTGCAATAATCTTTTATTTTCCGCATTGTATTTTCTTACATGGTATCAGAGCAGGTTCGATCATAGGGATCGATCACTGTCTCTATATAATAAAAATAAAAAATAAAATAAATCCAGAGAACCCTAGGTGGCGTAATTTGTCTTTCCTCCTTGTTATAAGCCCCTTGGCCTAGCGGTAAAGGGTGCTGGATACCGCGTCCATCCTGGAGGTCTCGAGTTCGAACCCTAGGTGGCGTAATTTGTCTTTCCTCCTTGTTATAGGAGTTGATTTGTAATTTCCTCCTTCATATATATGATATAAATATATGAAGTTAATTTAAAAAAAAAAAAAAAAAAAAAAAAAACCCTAAACAAGCCTTCATCATCATCCCTTTCCGAAAACCATCCAAAACCCTTTCAAACATAACCATTAATCAGCCATTAAACGACAATGCCACATAACCCTTTCATGCCATCTAGAGAAGGGCCAACCGAAGCCGCTTCAGCAGGCAACAGCAAACGCAAGAGGTCGACGATGGAGAAACGTGCAGAAGTAGAACGAAAGAGGAGAAGCTACTGCCGAAGAGGTGGCAGCCGAAGAGGTGGCAGCCGTAAGAGGCTGCGAACTCATGCTATAATGGATGAAGCGTTTGGCCGAGGGGGAGATATCAGCCACTGCTAAACGATTCAATCTCTGAAATCAAGGAGATAATTGTCGAGGACGGAGGCGGAGCAGCCAACGTCTGCGCAGGGAGGGGAAGAGAGCTAATGTTGCCGCCACACAGCCGCTGTGAAGAGTTGGTGGGAATGGGATGTCGTCGAGAGGACGTTGCGAACCCATTGCCAAAAGATGATGTTGAAGGAACAACCACGAAAAATCCAACGCTAATCCTCGAGAAAGAGTGAGGAATCATCCAGCCGAGGGGGAGAGAACTGCCATAGCCGGATGATTCCAACCAAGAAGAAGACTGCAGGTCGTCGATAGAAGAAAAGCATGGGAACAATAATTTGCTCAATTCTGGGGTGTTGAGGTTAAGCCCGGAAAGCCTGTTATTCATTCTTGTGAGAAGGCCATAGGAAGGCTGCGGATTCCCAGGCAACTTTGGGGATCAGTGATGCTACCAAGAAAAGTATAGTGCAATGTAATGTGGGTAAGAAGAGTCCAGTTTCCCAACCAGACAGAGTCATGCCATTTAGATTTGGAGTTTGAGGAGGCAGATGATGTTGTGTTTTCTGTTATTGGACCTCGGAGTGTATACCTCATTGGTTATTACATTCATCAAAATCAGCAGTTCGGTCATCAAAGTGATTCAGAATCATATGGGGTGGATATTCAAAATAGCCAGACAGAGGAATCCAGTTATCAAACAAATGACGGCGACAAGAGAAGGCCAGTAACGATGAAAGTAATGAGGGTTATAATGTTCACAAAGGAGATGAAATGGATGGAGTTGAAGCCTCTAAAAATCTGGATATTAAAGATCATCAATTGGCTCCAGAACTGGCCTCTAACAAATGTAGGAAATTAAAGAGAAGAAGGAAACAACTTCAGTCTGAAGTGGCATGTAAATAAGAGGTTGATGTGAAATCAGAAAATGGTGAGAAGATGAAAGGCCAGTGGCCAACCCCTAGCAACCACGCTCGGAGAAGAAGGCTGACTCTAGCCGAAGAATGGACCTAGAATGGTCTGAATTGGCTCCTCGACATGAGTCAAAACTGTCTGAATTAGCTCCTCGACAAGAGTCAAAACTGTCTGAATGAGCTCCTCGACACAAGTAAAAACTGTCAGTCAGAATGAGCTCCTCGACACGAGTAAAAACCGTCAGTCAGAAAAAACTATCTAAGATGGCTCCTGGATACGAGCTAAAACTATCTAAGATGACTCCTTGACACGAGTTAAAACTGTCAACCAGAAATTGAAGCTCCTTGACACGAGTTAAAACCGTCAACAAAAATTGAAGAACTCCATGAAATGAGTCTAAACTTTCAATGATGAATAAAGAGCTCATTGATAAGAGCATAAACTTTCAATGAAGAAAAATAAAGAAGCTCCTTGATAAGAGCCTAAACTTTCAATGAAGAAAAATGAAGAAGCTCCTTGAAACGAGTCTAAACTTTCAATGAAGAAAAAATAACTCCATGGTATAAGTATAAACTATCATTGATGAATTGAAGAAGCTCAATGATACGAGCATAAACTGTCAATGTAAATTGAAGAACTCTTAAATGCGAGTATAAACTATTTATCAAACTAAAGATCATGCAAGTTAAGTGTCTAAAAACTCGATACTTAACTTGAGGGGGAGTGTTGGAATAAGGAAATCAATTAATTGGAGAACAAGAAGGCAAGGGATGAAGTTATGGCAAGAATAAAGAAGGAAAGCAATTAAAGATTATGGAAAATCAAATACAAAGGATATTAGTATAATTAGAATATATTTTCCATGTATAGTTAGAATTAGAGCCTATAAAAGGTTGTGTAACCATTGAGATAAAAAAATTCAAGTCATTCACAATGTAATCTTTAAAGTTCTCCCCGTCTTTTACTTTCCGCAATAATCTTTTATTTTCCACATTGTATTTTCTAACAGAAACGGCTCCGTTCATTTCTCAAGCTGACAACATACTTGCCCGGGGCATTACATTCGCTATACGTAATACTCCACCTATAGTAGAGACATTTCTTTTAATCGTGAAATTTTAAAAATTGTGTTGAGTGAGAATAAAGTAAGATGGAAGAAAAAAATGTTTTTTTGCCAAAAAAAGGAATACTGACTCAACTACATTGTCTGGTGTAGAACTCATACAACTATCCTCCAAAAAGAACTCGAAATCCAGTAGAGCCCGCGGTCGCAGCACTGGTCCAAGGCGATAAATCAGCCTTCTACCGGTGTAGATTCTTTGGGGTGCAAGACACCTTGTGGGACGCTTACGGCCGCCATTTGTACAGAAGCTGCACCATCCAAGGCGCGGTAGACTTCATCTTTGGCAGCGCTCAATCCATTTACGAGGTCCTTATAAATAATCTTCATCTTCGTCTTCTTCTTCTTTGATGGATTATAACTTATAACTTGGTCTTTATTTTTTCATTAAGAGCTGCACCATTTCAGCGGTTGCTGCAGCTCTGAACGGAAAAACCGCCTACATCACATCTCAGGGAAAAAACCATCCTCAAGATACAAGCGGCTTCGTCTTCAAAAACTGCAACATAGTTGGAAATGGGAAATTCTTTCTAGGAAGGCCGTGGAGGGATTACGCTAGGGTTCTATTTTACAACACAGCCATGGCAGACATCATAGAGCCTCTAGGTTGAGATGCTTAGTCCCGCACCACCGGCTATGAGTACGTAACACATCTTCTCCTTCACATTCATACATATACTATTAATCTAATTTGAAAAGATTACGTATGAGCGAAAAATGCGGATCGACGTTGATGATGGTTGAGTACGACTGTAGAGGCCCGGGTGCGAATACATCCGGGAGAGTCAAGTGGGCGCCAAAGCTTCAAGCGAGGGAGGCGAAACGATTGACCAACATTTCGTTTATTGATGATCAAGGTTGGGTGAAGAAGGCTTTCAAAATTATGGGTCATCGTTGAGTGTTTTTTTCTTTTATATAAGAAGATGTAATAGTCTTCATCTACTCCCGTGAAGACTCGAGCATTTAACATATTGAACAAAGAAGAAGTGTCTAACTGACTGAGCCGTGCTCGAGTTGAGTTGAGTTGTTGCACTTCATAAATCATAACCGTACCAAGAAAGCATTCACATCTTGTTTCTCAATTAAGGATGGGATTTCTTTTGTTTTTATTTTCATATTTTATTCAAGTTAGAAAGTTTTTAAATCATTCAATAAATGAAATAAGATTAAATATTATTTCATCCGTCCCAATTTAATTGAGTTATTTTCCAATTTAATTGAGTTATTTCCTTTTAAGGTAAAAATAAAACAACTAATCATTCATACTTAATTTTCTGTCCAATTTTATTCTCTCTTATCTCTTATACTATATATTTTCTTCTATATTATTTTATCTTCATTTATTTTATTTAATACTATTATTTATTAATTCCGTGCCCAGTAAGACACTCCAATTAAGTTGGGATGAAGGGCGTACGTACAATTAAACTTGCGAAATCAAATTTAATTTCATTTACAAATTCACAATAGAACAATGTATATGACGAGACTTGATCTGCTGCGCGTCCTAAGGGCATTAGCAATGGGACGCCCTATAGGACGCCCTATAGGGCGCCCTATGCACCGCCACATCATCATTTTATCCTCCTACCCTTCCACCTGCACTGGGGCGCCCAATAAGCCACCCTAAAGGCCGCCTAAGCATTTTCTTTATTTGAATATTTAAATAACTACAAAAATTGGAAAAAACATTCATTTCATTTAAAAATTAATACATTACAATACGAATTAAAAAAATACGCATTCTCAACGACGGTGGTTATGGTCTCAAACTTCTTCAATCATGTCGTTCATGAGCTGAGCATGGTCTTGTTGGTTGCGCATTGAGGCCTGTCTAGATAGAATCTCATTGAAGCCCGTTGGTAATCCTCGAGCGTGGGGCGCGATCGACGTGCTGGAGCTAGATCCACCTTCATCATCGGCCCAATCGGTGACACTTCCACCTTCGTGTTCGACTATCATGTTGTGCAAGATTATGCACGCATACATGACATCGGCGATGGCTTCCTTGAACCAGAGACGCGCCGGCCCTTTCACTATTGCCCACCGTGATTGGAGCACACCAAATGCCCGCTCAACATCCTTCCGAGCCGCCTCCTGCTTTTCCGGAAATAAAACTCTCTTCTCACCCATTGGGCAGTTGATCGTCTTCAGAAAAACAGGCTACATTGGGTATATGCCATCGCCCAAGTAGTACACCATTTGATATTGGTGCTTGTTGGCAATGAACTCTATGGCCGGGCCGTTGCCATTGCAGTGCTCGGTGAAGAGTGTGGATGAGTTGAGGACGTCGATGTCGTTGTTCGACCCCCGCTACACCGAAGTAAGCATGCCAGATCCAGAGCCGATGGTCAGCGACGGCTTCGAGGATCATCGTCGGGTGGCTGCCCTTGTATCCACTAGTAAATTGGCCTCTCCACGCTGTCGGACAATTCTTCCACTCCCAGTGCATGCAGTCGATGCTCCCTAACATCCCAAGAAAGCCGTGCACCGTCTCGTGCATCTTCATCAGGCCCTGACAATCCACAGCAGTCGGCTTTCGCAAATATGTGTCGTTGTAAGCCTCCACAACTCCCCTACAAAATCTCTTCAGGCACTCGCGGCCAGTTGTCTCCCCGACGTGAAAGTACTCGTCGAACATGTCCGCCGTGGTGCCGTAGGCCAACTGCCGGAGTGCAACCGTGCACTTCTGCAACGGCGTAAGTCTGGGTCTACCGATGCCATCTTCCCGATACTAGAAGTATTCATCACGTGACTCCAATGTCTGGACAATGCTGAGAAAAAGATAACGATGCATTCTAAACCGGCTGTGAAAAATAGTCGGCCCCCACCGTGATTGCTCGGCAAAATAGTCTGCAAATAGACGTTCGTGAGATACGGCGTGGTCGCGGCAAACAAACGTCCGACGTCGAATAGGTCTGGGGATCTGCTCCGCCGCCGCCGCCTCCTCCTCGCGCTGCATTTCGGCTAAGCAATCCGCCATTGAGTCATTAACGGCATCGAATAAGGCTCGAGTCAAGGTCCGACTAACGCCCTCTGAGGTACTCCAGTCGTCGTCATGGTTCATTTTTGTTTGTGAGAGATGATCAAAATATTCGTATGGAAAGTGAGATATGAGAGAAATGTTCGTATGAAAAATAGAATGAGAAATGAGGTTTAAATAGACAAAAATTCGAAGAAAAAAAATGAAAATGCGTTCCATCGTCTGCGTCGCCCACTGTGGGCGGACGATGCCCTATCGTCCGCGTATCGTCCGCGGACGATCTATAAGGCGCGGACGATGCATCGGACATCGTCAGCACACCCACAGTGACAGACGATGGAGCGCCCGAGGCATCGGGCGGCCTATCGTACGTGGCAAGTTAATCATAAGCTACGTGTTAAATTATGTCTTCTTAATATTCTCTCTCTAAAATGTGATACTTCCACAAATTGTGGTAGTGGTGGGACCATCAATTCTCTTACCGATTGTTCGTCTTCAACCTTCAGAATGAGGTTTTTTTCACCATGGATCAAACCTTCCCACAATTTAATGAATGCCCAAGTCATTCAATTCAATTAGAATTAGTCAGCATATTTTGACGAAATTTTGCAGTTAATTTTCACAAAGTTTATACTAATTCTTCCTAAAATTTAACGAAAAAATTGGCGCAGATTTAATTTTTTTTCAAAATGATCTTTGCAGACAAACATTCATATACAAATTGAACTCGTTTTGAAATGGTTCAAGAAATTAACCTTCGACATTTAATATCAAATTTGCGATTATTCAAGAAATTCACAGAAAAGGGAGAATTTGCAGATAAGAGTGGGAAGGTAGAAATAGCGAAGATGCCAACCAGATTTTTGTAGAAAGATTTTAGTATATCTAGAGAAAAGTGTTGGACTCTCAGTTGCCTTAAAATCAGAATAATATGGAAACAAAGGTTAAGGGTATATTAAAAAAAATATTCAATGAGAGAAAATTTATGATTCACATGCCACGTATGCAGAACGAGTCTCTGTACATAATATGACTGTCTAAACTAAGAGCGTATCCAATAGAAATACAAATACGACAGCCATATCCTAGCCACATACTACTCTTGCCATATCAGCAACACTAAAACTCTTCATGCAATAGTCTACCCATAGCCTAGCCACAATAAACAAAATTATAAAAACAAATAATTAACAATCACACAAAATATACGGAAATAAATTTACGACACAGATACGAGAAAACTCAATAATAATATTGAAATTTTAAAAAGTACATTAATTAAAAAAAATTACATTACGTGCAGTCCTTTGCGCCCACAACTCTTCAATTAAAACAAGTGGTGTGAATGAAAACGACGTGCAAATTGTTGTATATTTTATTGTAATTGGATTAACTTGAATGATCAATATGATCATAATGAGACATCAAATAAGTTGAAAGTGCGGAGTGTACACTTATTTGAATTCGTTATGATTAGACGGGGGTTCGGGGGCAGCGCCCCCGAGTAACGGGGTCCAAGGGGCAGTGCCCCTGGTTGAGGTAATTTCCGAAAGTTGCTATATAGAAAATTCATCCGGAAACGTAATTTCCGAAAGTTGAAGGACTAATTTGCAATAATTTGAAAACGAAGAGACGCGACTCTTCGTCTTCATCCTCTTCTTATGATCGATTTCTGGTTCAAAGTTGAGATCGAAATATAGACATACAGATCGCGTATATATAGTGTTTCGAAAAATTAAAAAAAAAAATTGAGCTGGTCGATCGCTCGCTGATCAGGAGCCTGCAATGGCGGCCAGCCGATCGGCGAGCGCATTGGCCAGCGCCCGAATATCGGCGTGCGCTCGCCGATTTTCTCTCCGATTTGCCGCTCGTCTCGTCGCCTACAATGGTTCGGCAAGGGGACCGGCCAACACCGGGAATCGGCTAACCGGTCCGCTAGCCGCCATTGTGGAGGCTCTAATAAGATCCAAACATTAAAATCATTTGACCGTGCGCATGTTGTTGTTCACTTCCCAACTGTGTGTGTTTGGATACATAGTCAAAGCTACCATAATTGTATTTCCATTTGAGAAATTAAATTAGAAACGAAACCAGCAACGTCAACACTATCTAAACCTCCATTGTAAGAGCATCCACTATAGGGGCGGTGCGCCGGCCGCCCCGAAACCTCCGCCACCGCGGTTAACTATAGCGGGAGAAGCGTCCGCCCCGGTGCGGATGCTTTTTTTGGGGCGGAAGGGCGATCGGTGACTAGGCGGCGAGGACGCGCCGACCTATAGCGCGGCGGTGAGCGGCGCACCTGTAGGGGGCGGACAAATTTTTTTCGTTGTTTTTAAAAATTTATTTAATTTACCTATAAATAAACCCCATTTCCCTCATTATTTTCACACCATTCCAACTCTTTATTCATACTTTCGCTCACTATAATTTGTGGATTCCATTGGTACTAAAAATGGACGATTTTTGGAATGACGCGTGGAATTCTCTGATTCAAGAGGTGCAGAGGGAAGCCGGCGAGGAGGATGCGGCGGAGGCCGCGCTCCCTCGTGCGATTACTCATCGTCGGGCCATCCAACTAGACCATAGCGGAGCGCACCAGCGGCTAATGGCAGACTACTTTGTGGATAACCCCCGTTACCCACCCGAGATTTTCCGTCGGCGTTTCAGAATGTCGCAACGGCTCTTCACTCATATAGCAACGAATTTGGTGGAGCGGTATAGGTGCTTCACCCTCCGGAGTGATTGCACTGGCCAGATCGGGCTGTCTACTTTTCATAAATGCACCGCTGCAATTAGGCAGCTTGCCTATGCCGGACCGGCTGATATGTTCGACGAATACCTACAGATGGGTGAGTTGACTAGCCTAACGGTGCTCAGGCGGTTTTGTAAGGGGATCCGGGAAATCTTTGGTCCGGAGTTCCTACGAAAGCCAACCTTTGATGAGTGCCAGACACTGCTAGATATGCACGGTTCGGTGCACGGTTTTCCAAGGATGTTAGGAAGCATCGATTGCATGCATTGGGAGTGGAAAAACTGCCCGGTGGCGTGGAAAGGCCAGTTCACTGCTGGTTTCAAAAGCAAAGGTCCATCGATGATTCTGGAAGTCGTTGCTGACGACCGTTTGTGGATCGGGCATGCGTATTTCGGTGTTGCGGGTTCGAACAACGATATCAACGTTCTGCAGTCATCGTCTCTCTTCAAAGATGAGTGCCGGGGGAAGGGTCCATAAATCAGCTTTGTAGCCAATGGAACGCAGTACCGCAGGGGATACTATTTGGTAGATAGGATATACCCTCGTTGGCCCGTATTCGTCAAGACAGTTTGCCAACCGGTTGGACCGAAGAAACAATATTTTGCTCGAAAACAAGAGGCTGCTAGGAAGGATGTTGAGCAAGCTTTTGGTGTGCTCCAAGCGCGATGGGCCATTATACGGTGCCCGGCACGAGTTTGGCACGAAGATGATGTCGCGAATATTATGTTAGCATGTATCATATTGCACAATATGATAATAGAAGATGAAGGATTTGCTGCAGAGCGCTGGGCACCGGAAGATGGTGCAAGTTCAAGTCGCGGTGTTGCCTCTGTGCCGATACAGATGGTTGTACCATGTAGTAATGAATATTTGCTCCAACGTTTCACTGATATGCGCAGGAGCACAGCACATGCCATACTCCAAGCCGATTTGATTGAAGAGGTATGGGCACGTAGGGGAGGAGGCGCAGCGTGAAGAACATGTGTGATTTTCTATAGATTAAATTTTCATTGTACAACTTTTCCATTACTTTAATACGACGAAAATTTAGTGTTCAATTTTAATTTATTTAATTATAGCCGTTTTTTCTAATTATGTGTAATCCGATAATTTTAATTATAATTGAATTAAAATATAAAAATAAAAAATTAAAGTGAAAAGTGGTTAAAAAAGTGTCCACTATTGTTGTGGACACTTTTTTTGTGTGGGCGCGGACAAATACGAAGTGATTGTGGAAAAAAAAGTGGCAGTGCTATTGGAAGTGTCCACCTTATAGTGGATGTTGTGAAGCCAAATTCAGAAATTTATTCATTGCTACTTCACTTCCCATCTCTCCAAATGATTCAAACAAAAAATAATCAACCAACTGAAATTTATGGCATTTCTCTTTTTACCAATAATTTAACTCCCTTCTTATCCTCATATCTCTTAATTTATTATTCCTTTTACTTTATTCTACTATATATTTACTTTCTATTTCATAGTTTATTCTCTCTCATTTTATTATTTACTGTACAATTTAATTTACTAAACACCGTTATCTAAATTCACGGTGACAAAAAAAACATCTTTAGTCTGGAACAAATGAAGTATATGTTTTTATTGGCTTCTCCTTTAAAGAAGATGAAGGGATAAGATAAAATAGAAAAATGAAACTAATTTTTCATTGATTAAACGGACACCATATATATGGCATATGCAAATGTGAGAAGGACAGCGCGTCTATGGGATCATTGTGAAGTGGCCTTTCCGAATGGATCAACGTCGACTAGTGATGGATTTTAGAGGGACTATGTTGTGGTGCAGATAGATATGCCCAAAGTTTAGGAACCAGCGGCTACTGTTCGGAACCACTTGTTCGGGTTCCAGAAAATCTCAAACTAGAACCAAACCTTGAACATATTTCACGGTTACAATTCCGTTTCAAACGGTTCCGATTTCAGCTCTAAACAGCCAGTATTTCGGCAATTTTTCACAGTTCCGGTTCGGTTTCACGGTTTTCCGACAGTTTTTTGCAGTTCTGGTTTAGAATCGCCCGAAACCGGCAGTTCTGTCACTGTTTCGGTTCTGAATTCTTCGAACCTGAACCAACCCGTGGTTCAAAATGTCACAATTTTGGTTCCATTTTAATTTCATAGTTACGGCTCAGAACCATAACCAGCTGTTCCAATTTCACGATTAACCGCTGGTTAATTAAACCTTGGGCATCTCTCTAGGTGCAGCATTGGTTGATTAAAAGAACGCCACAAATAGTATGTTTACAAACAACTGGGGGAAATCTCTTTTTTCTGTGTGGATTAGTTCGATTTAGAGCATCTCCAATAACCGGCGTCACCACCGCGACGCCGATTTTTCGCCGACGCCGGTTTGACGCCGAACCATTGGAACCGGCGTCGGCGAAATCGGCGTCAAAATCGGCGTCGCCATGCCGATTCCCGCGCTGACGCCGGTTCCGACCCCGATCCTCACGGGCGCCATTGTGCGTCCCGGATCGGCGCCAAACCGGCGTCGGATTTAATTTTTTTTTTTTTTCGAAAACACTATATATACGCGCGTTGAACCTCATTTTCATTCGCACCACTTGTTTTAACGAGTATTCTCTCTACCTTACTTTCTGTTCAAGATCAATTTAAGAAATGAGTAATGCCGGTGGTAGTGGTGGGGATGCGGATGCGTACGAGCGTATGATGAACGAAGAGCTAGATGCCTATACGAGCCGTGAGGTTGATCGATGGATGCAGAGTTATATGCAGCCGGCGGCACCTCGCCCATGACCAGTTGTCCACCGTCGACAAGTGGTGCATCGTGATCATGAAGCTGCACATCAGCGCCTGTTCACAGATTACTTCGCAGAGGAGCCGCGTTTTGACGCCAACCATTTCAGGCGTCGTTTTAGGATGAGGCGGGACTTATTTATGCGTATTGTTAACGCATTGGAGCAGCGATATTTGTATTTCCGCTTCAGGTACGATGCGGCTGGCAGACCCGGCCACACCCCTATTCAAAAGTGCATTGCGGCAATCAGGCAGTTGGCCTACGGCACTGCGGCAGACATGTGGGACGAATACCTCCACATCGGTGAGACGACTGCCATCGAATGTATGAAGTATTTCTGCCAGGGCGTGATCGAAGTATTCGGTGATCAGTATCTCCGAAAGCCTACCCCCGAAGATTGCCGGAATCTGCTGCGGATGCACGGGGATCAGCACGGGTTCCCGGGAATGCTAGGCAGCATAGATTGTATGCATTGGGAATGGAAGAACTGTCCCGCTGCCTGGAAGGGGTTTTACACGACCGGCTACAAGGGAAAAAATCCCACGATGATCCTCGAGGCCGTGGCTGATTACCGGTTGTGGATTTGGCATGCGTATTTTGGGATAGCCGGTTCGAACAACGACCTAAACGTCCTCAACTCGTCGCCCCTTTTCAACGAGCAGTGCCAGGGTGTCGGTCCGGCCATCAGTTTTGTCGCCAACGGCCATCTTTGTGAAGACGATCCGGTGCGCATCAGATGCGAAGAAGGCCTACTTTGCGACGCGGCAGGAGTCGGCGCGAAAGGACGTGGAGCGCGCATTTGGTGTGCTTCAAGCTCGATGGGCTGCAGTTAAGGGACCAACGCGTTTGTGGCATGTCGACTGCATTGCTGATATAATGTACGCCTGTATTATCATGCACAACATGATCGTCGAAGATGAAGGTGTACAACTGACTGATTGGGCCACCGACGATAATGAAGCAGGTCCAAGCCACGGCGTCACCACCGCCAACGTACGAGGTGGGGTACCGCACGATGAAGAAGCTCTCCTCCAAGCACATGCCGACATGCGTCAGACGGAGGCTCATATTCGACTGCAAAAGGATTTAGTTGAAGAGTTGTGGGCGCGGAGGATTGCAAGGCGTTAGTTTTTATGCAAATTTATGTAATTTTTTAAATGTAATTTTTTTAATTATTGTACTTTTTTTAAAAAAATTAATGTACTTTTTAAATTTTAATATTATTATTCGAATTTTCCGTATTTGTCTCGTAAATTAAATTCCGTATGTTGATATGAGTGTAAATTAAATTATATAATTGTTATTAGTGATGTGGATAGGTAGTGTGAAGGCTATTTGAGGGCTATTTGATGTCCAGTTGATGTGGCAAGCTGATGTTGCAGGAGAATTGTAGTGCTGATGATGTGGCAATGTGAAGGCTATTTGAGGACTATTTGACGTCCTAACCTATTGGAGATGCTCTTAGGGAGTCTCAGCATATAGGCAAATGCAATGACTCGAAACTAACTCTAATCTGCTGAAAATATACACAATGGATCAAGAGATGATCTATCTTCAAATGATGCAGAGAAACTTCATATGATTACTAAAAACTGTATCTGCCACTCTCAAACAATCACACGCAAACGGGATGAAATTAATCGAGTAAATAAAAGACATGAGTTATGGCAACAACATTGGAAAATCTATTAAAACTTGCAAAATTTGAGAATTACAGCAACGATAGTAAGTTTGACAAAAAGAAAAAACAGATTTAATACTTAACGGAATCTAACTCCGTAGTCTCCAACAAAGTTATCACTCGACAGCTATATATCACAATTTTTAGTACTTAATAGGAGCAATGACATCAAGCTGTGAGCCAAGTTTCTCAATAGCAACCTTCTCAGCCTTGGCTCTCAGCTTGTTCAATTGCTTTCTCTTTTCATAGGTTACCTGGGCTCTGTCCTTTCTCTTCTTCTCCAGCTCCTAAAACAAACAAAAACAACTTATTTATAATTTCCACAATCTGGCTGTGCCCTCATAACGAATTTGATAAGATACAGTCATGAATTATTAACAATATCAACTTCTTCAAACAAAGAATTTAACAATGCCAATCAACGCTAAGCCACAACAGCAAGTTGGATATAAACCTATATGGAAAATTCAAGAAATGAGGAAACTACCGAAAAGGATTGAACTTACCCTGATGGTATCATAGTGATTCCACCCAACTTCCGATGAGAGTCTACCCAACAGACAATATTTGTGGCCAGCTTGAAGCCTCAACACCCTACAGAAAAGGAAATAAAACATTAAACTTTTTATAGAAACAAAATTGAAGAATAATTGATTGCATAACATTTAGAAAACAGGCTCACTTGAGTGCATCAGGAATGACCATTCTCTTGATTTTGTCATATGGAGGTGGGACACCCTCATAAACTTTCAAGCGTGCAAGGGCTGCTTCTCCTCTCTTAGTCTTGTGGGGAATCATCCTGAAAATACAAGCCGCAAACCGCATTACCATACATTCCTAGAGGAAGTATTTTCCTGAAGACAAATCAATATTGATCCATCAAGAATAGTTATCAACACAGACTCAAATCGACCAGAGCCAGTATAACAAAAACTGTAGCTAAATCAGAATGCAGCTACAAAGCAAGCAGCTTTGCTAATCACATAGTATTAGAAAAAGTAATTCTAAGAAAATTATACTAGCTCTATTTCAGCTAGTACCAAACTAGCTACACTACTTATATTTTATGTAAGAATTAGGATATTTAATTAATACATTAGAGTTAATTAAGTATTCTATTATTAAGCGATCTCTCACTACACTCGAGGACGTTCGGTTTGCAAGATTATATCTTGCTACAATTTTATCTAGGAAACCGAACACCACCTTAAAATACTAATGTAAGTACACTAAAAAATCAATCCCAAATTAATATGGGACGGAGGGAGTACTATGATATGTTGTTGTGGGGAATCGAATCAAATCAAATCAAATCAAATTAACATGCTAGCTGTTACGATCTCTCGTCGTAACCTCCCTATCTTAGCTCAACTCCACCGAGATTCCGCGATATCCGCAATCACAACACACGAATGATCAAGGAATGAACGTTTTATTGAATCACAAACGAAGAGTTACACAATATGAATGAACAAACGAAGAGGAACTCTAGATCCACGACCTAAGTTCCGAGCTTACAGCTCAACAACACAATATCAACGCTAAAAACAAAAGAAAGAGTAGCTAAGCTTATTTATACTCCGTTTCCTAGCTCGAGCTAGCTCATGCCGCCTCCTAGCTTAGTATCCTCCACGTAGGACCCTTCTCATTGGCTGTTAATACGTCATTGCCTTCTTCTCATTGGTCGAGACCTCTTAACTAATGCCACGTCACCGCGCTCTCACTATATATCGCATGCATGTTCGCTAATGTTGCATGCATGTAAGCTAATCACGGTTTATACTCATGCATGCAACAATGCTCCCCTCTTAAGGTTCCTTTTCCACAAGGAACCATGGAAATCTGGCTTTAATCACCTCCGCAAACTCCCATGAAGCATCTGCCGGCGATTTTCCCTCCCAATGGATGAGCCATTTAGTAGCCGCTTGATTCTGTCTCTTAACCATTTTTCTGTCGAGTATCGCCTGAGGAATAGCGTCATTTAAGTGAGATATCTCTGGTAGATCAGTTACGGGGCCTGTTGGAGGAGAAGCTGGTTTCAACAATGATACATGAAACACATTGTGAATTGTAGCCGAGGCTGGTAGATTGAGTTTATAAGCTACTGCACCAATCTTATCCAATATCTGATATGGACCAAAGTATTTGGGCTCAAATTTGTGGTGTTTTCCTCGGATGGATCTCTGCCTATACTCTCTCAATTTCAACCAAACCCACTCCCCTATCTCAAACTCCTTATCACTTCTGTGTTTGTCCGCTTGTTTCTTCATTCTGTCAGCCGCTTTCTGGACATTTCGTTTAAGTATAGCAAGCATCTCTTCTCTGTCTCTGAGAGCAAGATCGACTGCTTCAATATTGGAATCACCCGGTAAGTAAGGAACATGTAAAGGAGGTGTAAAGCCATATAGAGCTTCAAAAGGAGTCATTCTAATACTCGAGTGATAAGTAGTATTGTACCAGTATTCAGCCAAACTCAACCAATGGAACCAAGTATGCGGTTTCTCTCCCATAGCACAACGTAAATAGCATTGTAAACTTCGGTTGACTATTTCAGTTTGCCCATCCGTTTCTGGGTGATAAGCCGTGGAATACAACAACTCAACCCCTAACAAGCTCATGAATTCTTTCCAGAAGCTCCCCACAAAGATAGCTCCTCTATCACTCACAATCTTAACTGGCATTCCATGCAATTTAAACACAGAATCCATAAACACCTCAGCTACTTTCTTTGCTGTAAATGGGTGTGAAAGAGCCATAAAATGTGCATATTTACTTAGCCTATCCACCACCACAAATATAGTGTCATAACCTTGAGAGCTCGGCAAAGCTTCAACAAAATCCATTGAGATATCTGTATAAATTGCAGTAGGTATTGGGAGAGGCTGTAATAATCCAGATGGAGAAGTATTACCCGGCTTGTATTTTTGGCAAGTAACACATAGTCGCACAAACTCTCTGACATCTTTTCTCAGTTTCGGCCAATATAACAGGGCAGCTATCCTCTTGTAAGTTCCCAATACTCCTGAATGACCAGCCAAAGCAGATCCATGGAAGGTAGATAAGATCTGAGCCTTAAGTAACACATCATTTCCCACCACCAGCTTGCCTTTTCTTCTCAGTTCTTCCCTCTCCCAACTAAATTTTGGATGAGACTCTGTATTCTGCTTTTTTTCTTCCAAAATTTTCTGGATCAGAGTGTCTTTTTTCCATGATTCCTTAACTTTTGCAATTAACTCAAGAGGAATCACAAAGGAGGTTAGAGCATAAGTCATCACTTCTGGAACTCTAGACAAAGCATCAGCCACTGAATTCTCAATGCCTTTCTTGTATCTAATTTCATAATCAAATTGCATTAGCTTGGTCATCCAAGCTTGTTGAGTAGGTGTAGTCAGCTTCTGATCCATCAAATATTTCAAGCTCTGATGATCAGTCAGAATGATGAACTTCTTGCCTTGCAAATAATGATACCACTTCTTCACAGCCATTAAAATAGCCAACAATTCCTTCTCATATACTGATAAAGTCTGATATTTAGGAGATAGGGACTTACTAATGAAGGCTATGGGATGCTTATCTTGCATTAGCACAGCTCCAATTCCAAATCCTGAAGCATCAGTCTCTATAACGAACTCTTTAGTAAAATCTGGCAAGGCCAACACAGGAGCTGTTATCATAGCCATTTTCAGTTTTTCAAAAGCTTCTTGTGCTTCATTTGTCCACTTGAATATATTGCCCTTAATCACCTCTATCAGTGGTCTAGCTATCACTCCATAATGATGCACAAATCTCCTGTAATAGCCAGTTAAGCCAAGGAAGCTTCTCACTTGTTTGACAGTCTTAGGCTGAGGCCAATGTTTCACTGCTTCTATTTTTCCTTCATCAGTTGAGACTCCTTCATGAGATATAACATGACCGAGATACTCCACTTTCTTACACCCAAAAGTACACTTGCTCCTTTTAGCTAATAAGCTATGCTCTTTCATCAATTCCAGAACTACTCTCAAGTGTTGCTCATGGGCCTCTTGGTTGCTGCTGTAGACTAGAATATCATCAAAGAATACCAGTATAAATTTCCTCAAATAACTCCTGAAAATTGTGTTCATTAAATTCTGAAATGTTGCTGGAGCATTTGTCAAACCAAATGGCATGACTAAAAACTCATAGTGCCCGGAGTGAGTTTTAAAAGCAGTCTTGTGGACATCCTCCGGTCTCATCCTTACTTGCCAGTAACCTGACCTTAAATCAATCTTTGAGAACCAAGCAGCCTTACCCAATTCATCTAGCAACTCCTCAATAACAGGTATAGGGTACTTGTCTTTGACCGTGATAGCATTCAATGCTCTATAATCCACACACATTCTCCAAGTAGAGTCCTTCTTTTTAACCAACACAATGGAACTTGCAAAAGGGCTCTCACTATGTCGAATAACTCCAGCCTTAAGCATATCTTCAATCATAGCCTCAATAACATTTTTCTGATGTGCAGCATATTTATAAGGTCTCATGTTGATGGCATCTGCTCCCTCTTTTAAAATAATTTTGTGATCCAGTTCTCTCTGTGGAGGTAGTGTTTTCGGCTCCTCAAATATTTCAGCAAACTCTTTAAGCATCATATTAAGCTTTGGCCAAATTTCCTCAACACTAAGCTCATAACATAAATCTGTCTCCAACTCAACAGCAGGTATCCACTGACTGAGTTTTCTCTCATTAACATCAGCTTCATCTGGATTCATTATGTGTAGAAAATTCAATTGCTCAACCTTAGGTTACCATCTCTCACCTTGTAGCTTCACTTTCTCTCCATTCAACTTGAAAACCATACTGAGATTGTTAAAATTCCACTTAATCTCACCCAAAGTGGATAACCATTCTCCACCCAATATCAGATCATAAGTCTCCAGAGTAATAAGATAGACTTCACTCTGAAATCTGGATCCTTGCATCTCCCATTCCAACCTATTGCATTTTTGGGTGCATTGCAGAATCTGCCCATTAGCTACTTCCACAGCTTTTGAATTAACAGGAAGTAGTTCACAATTGATTTTTCTAGCCACTTTCGAGCTTAAAAAATTGTGAGTGCTACCAGTATCTATCAATATTCTCAAGATCTTACCCTGACATTTCCCTCTAATCCTCATTACTTGAGGTCCATCCTTTCCCCACACAGCATGTAAGGAGAGCTGCAGATCAGATTTCTCATCTTCTTCTTCGTCCTCACTCACTTCCTGCACCTCATTACTTCCCACTTCTCCTACCTCAAGCAGCTGCACAACATATGATCTTCTCTTACTACACTGGTGGTTTGGAGTGAATTTCTCCGTGCACCAGAAACACTCTTTTCTTGCCCTTTTTTCATCCATTTCTTTTGGAGTCAAATTGGTACTAGCTCTAACACCATTCGGTCTACCAACCTCCTTGTTACTTCCATTCCAGTTATTCAAAACTCCAACCTTATTAGTAGCAGTCACAGCCAAAGGTTTGCTATTAGAATAGTAGCTACTGCTCGCTTGAACATGGCTCTGACTAACCTTTGTTTTAACACCTAGAGCTCTCACAGTCAACTCTTGTAGTTTAGCTAAAGAGTAAGCCTCAGATAATGCCTTAGGTCTAAACATACGCACAGGCATTTGTAGTTCATCAATTAATCCAGATAAGAAGAAGCTCAAAGCTTGATCCTCTCTAATTCCAGCTCTAGGATATAATTCATCAAAGGTATCCATGTAATTTTGTAGCGTACCTGTTTGTTTGATGTTCCTGAGGTCAGCTAATGGATCCTCATATGCGTGAGCACCAAAGCGAGCGGCCAAGGATGAGCTATAGCTCGACCAATCCGCGTACGCCATATCTCCATGTAAGCTTTCAAAACCTCGATGCCACTGCAAAGCCTTCCCTTCTAGATGAATTGCAGCCACTCTAACCTTATCCTCTCCAGGTACCTTAGCCACTTGGAAAAAGTACTCAGCTCTCATCATCCACCCTTCAAAACCGTCTCCATCGAATTTAGGAAATTCATATCGCGTCGATCTTCCTCCATTTTCATACCTATTCCAACCAGTCTCCATTTCATTATTTTTCTGATTCTGCAAATTAAGCGCAGCAATTGTTTGCGACATCTCCATCATCTCGGCCTTATGCTCTTCTCGCATCTCTTGCAATTTCTGCTCCATCGCCTCCAACATTTTCTTCTCCATTTCCGCACCTCGAGTAACCGTTCCGACGTCCGGAGATCGATTGCTCTGAATACCAATTGTTACGATCTCTCGTCGTAACCTCCCTATCTTAGCTCAACTCCACCGAGATTCCGCGATATCCGCAATCACAACACACGAATGATCAAGGAATGAACGTTTTATTGAATCACAAACGAAGAGTTACACAATATGAATGAACAAACGAAGAGGAACTCTAGATCCACGACCTAAGTTCCGAGCTTACAGCTCAACAACACAATATCAACGCTAAAAACAAAAGAAAGAGTAGCTAAGCTTATTTATACTCCGTTTCCTAGCTCGAGCTAGCTCATGCCGCCTCCTAGCTTAGTATCCTCCACGTAGGACCCTTCTCATTGGCTGTTAATACGTCATTGCCTTCTTCTCATTGGTCGAGACCTCTTAACTAATGCCACGTCACCGCGCTCTCACTATATATCGCATGCATGTTCGCTAATGTTGCATGCATGTAAGCTAATCACGGTTTATACTCATGCATGCAACAATGCTCCCCTCTTAAGGTTCCTTTTCCACAAGGAACCATGGAAATCTGGCTTTAATCACCTCCGCAAACTCCCATGAAGCATCTGCCGGCGATTTTCCCTCCCAATGGATGAGCCATTTAGTAGCCGCTTGATTCTGTCTCTTAACCATTTTTCTGTCGAGTATCGCCTGAGGAATAGCGTCATTTAAGTGAGATATCTCTGGTAGATCAGTTACGGGGCCTGTTGGAGGAGAAGCTGGTTTCAACAATGATACATGAAACACATTGTGAATTGTAGCCGAGGCTGGTAGATTGAGTTTATAAGCTACTGCACCAATCTTATCCAATATCTGATATGGACCAAAGTATTTGGGCTCAAATTTGTGGTGTTTTCCTCGGATGGATCTCTGCCTATACTCTCTCAATTTCAACCAAACCCACTCCCCTATCTCAAACTCCTTATCACTTCTGTGTTTGTCCGCTTGTTTCTTCATTCTGTCAGCCGCTTTCTGGACATTTCGTTTAAGTATAGCAAGCATCTCTTCTCTGTCTCTGAGAGCAAGATCGACTGCTTCAATATTGGAATCACCCGGTAAGTAAGGAACATGTAAAGGAGGTGTAAAGCCATATAGAGCTTCAAAAGGAGTCATTCTAATACTCGAGTGATAAGTAGTATTGTACCAGTATTCAGCCAAACTCAACCAATGGAACCAAGTATGCGGTTTCTCTCCCATAGCACAACGTAAATAGCATTGTAAACTTCGGTTGACTATTTCAGTTTGCCCATCCGTTTCTGGGTGATAAGCCGTGGAATACAACAACTCAACCCCTAACAAGCTCATGAATTCTTTCCAGAAGCTCCCCACAAAGATAGCTCCTCTATCACTCACAATCTTAACTGGCATTCCATGCAATTTAAACACAGAATCCATAAACACCTCAGCTACTTTCTTTGCTGTAAATGGGTGTGAAAGAGCCATAAAATGTGCATATTTACTTAGCCTATCCACCACCACAAATATAGTGTCATAACCTTGAGAGCTCGGCAAAGCTTCAACAAAATCCATTGAGATATCTGTATAAATTGCAGTAGGTATTGGGAGAGGCTGTAATAATCCAGATGGAGAAGTATTACCCGGCTTGTATTTTTGGCAAGTAACACATAGTCGCACAAACTCTCTGACATCTTTTCTCAGTTTCGGCCAATATAACAGGGCAGCTATCCTCTTGTAAGTTCCCAATACTCCTGAATGACCAGCCAAAGCAGATCCATGGAAGGTAGATAAGATCTGAGCCTTAAGTAACACATCATTTCCCACCACCAGCTTGCCTTTTCTTCTCAGTTCTTCCCTCTCCCAACTAAATTTTGGATGAGACTCTGTATTCTGCTTTTTTTCTTCCAAAATTTTCTGGATCAGAGTGTCTTTTTTCCATGATTCCTTAACTTTTGCAATTAACTCAAGAGGAATCACAAAGGAGGTTAGAGCATAAGTCATCACTTCTGGAACTCTAGACAAAGCATCAGCCACTGAATTCTCAATGCCTTTCTTGTATCTAATTTCATAATCAAATTGCATTAGCTTGGTCATCCAAGCTTGTTGAGTAGGTGTAGTCAGCTTCTGATCCATCAAATATTTCAAGCTCTGATGATCAGTCAGAATGATGAACTTCTTGCCTTGCAAATAATGATACCACTTCTTCACAGCCATTAAAATAGCCAACAATTCCTTCTCATATACTAATAAAGTCTGATATTTAGGAGATAGGGACTTACTAATGAAGGCTATGGGATGCTTATCTTGCATTAGCACAGCTCCAATTCCAAATCCTGAAGCATCAGTCTCTATAACGAACTCTTTAGTAAAATCTGGCAAGGCCAACACAGGAGCTGTTATCATAGCCATTTTCAGTTTTTCAAAAGCTTCTTGTGCTTCATTTGTCCACTTGAATATATTGCCCTTAATCACCTCTATCAGTGGTCTAGCTATCACTCCATAATGATGCACAAATCTCCTGTAATAGCCAGTTAAGCCAAGGAAGCTTCTCACTTGTTTGACAGTCTTAGGCTGAGGCCAATGTTTCACTGCTTCTATTTTTCCTTCATCAGTTGAGACTCCTTCATGAGATATAACATGACCGAGATACTCCACTTTCTTACACCCAAAAGTACACTTGCTCCTTTTAGCTAATAAGCTATGCTCTTTCATCAATTCCAGAACTACTCTCAAGTGTTGCTCATGGGCCTCTTGGTTGCTGCTGTAGACTAGAATATCATCAAAGAATACCAGTATAAATTTCCTCAAATAACTCCTGAAAATTGTGTTCATTAAATTCTGAAATGTTGCTGGAGCATTTGTCAAACCAAATGGCATGACTAAAAACTCATAGTGCCCGGAGTGAGTTTTAAAAGCAGTCTTGTGGACATCCTCCGGTCTCATCCTTACTTGCCAGTAACCTGACCTTAAATCAATCTTTGAGAACCAAGCAGCCTTACCCAATTCATCTAGCAACTCCTCAATAACAGGTATAGGGTACTTGTCTTTGACCGTGATAGCATTCAATGCTCTATAATCCACACACATTCTCCAAGTAGAGTCCTTCTTTTTAACCAACACAATGGAACTTGCAAAAGGGCTCTCACTATGTCGAATAACTCCAGCCTTAAGCATATCTTCAATCATAGCCTCAATAACATTTTTCTGATGTGCAGCATATTTATAAGGTCTCATGTTGATGGCATCTGCTCCCTCTTTTAAAATAATTTTGTGATCCAGTTCTCTCTGTGGAGGTAGTGTTTTCGGCTCCTCAAATATTTCAGCAAACTCTTTAAGCATCATATTAAGCTTTGGCCAAATTTCCTCAACACTAAGCTCATAACATAAATCTGTCTCCAACTCAACAGCAGGTATCCACTGACTGAGTTTTCTCTCATTAACATCAGCTTCATCTGGATTCATTATGTGTAGAAAATTCAATTGCTCAACCTTAGGTTACCATCTCTCACCTTGTAGCTTCACTTTCTCTCCATTCAACTTGAAAACCATACTGAGATTGTTAAAATTCCACTTAATCTCACCCAAAGTGGATAACCATTCTCCACCCAATATCAGATCATAAGTCTCCAGAGTAATAAGATAGACTTCACTCTGAAATCTGGATCCTTGCATCTCCCATTCCAACCTATTGCATTTTTGGGTGCATTGCAGAATCTGCCCATTAGCTACTTCCACAGCTTTTGAATTAACAGGAAGTAGTTCACAATTGATTTTTCTAGCCACTTTCGAGCTTAAAAAATTGTGAGTGCTACCAGTATCTATCAATATTCTCAAGATCTTACCCTGACATTTCCCTCTAATCCTCATTACTTGAGGTCCATCCTTTCCCCACACAGCATGTAAGGAGAGCTGCAGATCAGATTTCTCATCTTCTTCTTCGTCCTCACTCACTTCCTGCACCTCATTACTTCCCACTTCTCCTACCTCAAGCAGCTGCACAACATATGATCTTCTCTTACTACACTGGTGGTTTGGAGTGAATTTCTCCGTGCACCAGAAACACTCTTTTCTTGCCCTTTTTTCATCCATTTCTTTTGGAGTCAAATTGGTACTAGCTCTAACACCATTCGGTCTACCAACCTCCTTGTTACTTCCATTCCAGTTATTCAAAACTCCAACCTTATTAGTAGCAGTCACAGCCAAAGGTTTGCTATTAGAATAGTAGCTACTGCTCGCTTGAACATGGCTCTGACTAACCTTTGTTTTAACACCTAGAGCTCTCACAGTCAACTCTTGTAGTTTAGCTAAAGAGTAAGCCTCAGATAATGCCTTAGGTCTAAACATACGCACAGGCATTTGTAGTTCATCAATTAATCCAGATAAGAAGAAGCTCAAAGCTTGATCCTCTCTAATTCCAGCTCTAGGATATAATTCATCAAAGGTATCCATGTAATTTTGTAGCGTACCTGTTTGTTTGATGTTCCTGAGGTCAGCTAATGGATCCTCATATGCGTGAGCACCAAAGCGAGCAGCCAGAGATGAGCTATAGCACGACCAATCCGCGTACGCCATATCTCCATGTAAGCTTTCAAAACCTCGATGCCACTGCAAAGCCTTCCCTTCTAGATGAATTGCAGCCACTCTAACCTTATCCTCTTCAGGTACCTTAGCCACTTGGAAAAAGTACTCAGCTCTCATCATCCACCCTTCAAAACCGTCTCCATCGAATTTAGGAAATTCATATCGCGTCGATCTTCCTCCATTTTCATACCTATTCCAACCAGTCTCCATTTCATTATTTTTCTGATTCTGCAAATTAAGCGCAGCAATTGTTTGCGACATCTCCATCATCTCGGCCTTATGCTCTTCTCGCATCTCTTGCAATTTCTGCTCCATCGCCTCCAACATTTTCTTCTCCATTTCCGCACCTCTAGTAACCGTTCCGACGTCCGGAGATCGATTGCTCTGAATACCAATTGTTACGATCTCTCGTCGTAACCTCCCTATCTTAGCTCAACTCCACCGAGATTCCGCGATATCCGCAATCACAACACACGAATGATCAAGGAATGAACGTTTTATTGAATCACAAACGAAGAGTTACACAATATGAATGAACAAACGAAGAGGAACTCTAGATCCACGACCTAAGTTCCGAGCTTACAGCTCAACAACACAATATCAACGCTAAAAACAAAAGAAAGAGTAGCTAAGCTTATTTATACTCCGTTTCCTAGCTCGAGCTAGCTCATGCCGCCTCCTAGCTTAGTATCCTCCACGTAGGACCCTTCTCATTGGCTGTTAATACGTCATTGCCTTCTTCTCATTGGTCGAGACCTCTTAACTAATGCCACGTCACCGCGCTCTCACTATATATCGCATGCATGTTCGCTAATGTTGCATGCATGTAAGCTAATCACGGTTTATACTCATGCATGCAACACTAGCTAAAAGAATATCTACATTCTGTAATGAATAGTATAATTAATTTTGAGTTCAAAAACAACAAATTAGTAGTATCTAACAAAAACATCTATATCAATCAAAACAGTTTCAGATGATAAGATACAGGAGAGAGATGGAAATTAAAAAAGTAAAGAGGGAGAATGAATGTAGAAAGGGGCATAAAGCATACCCACGGATGGTTCTCCAGAGGATTTTTGAAGGGGCGCGGAAATGGATGGGTCCATGCGAGGGTTTAGTGTTCATCCGCTTGCGGAGGAATCTCAAGTACTTCATCTTCTGGCGAACAAGGCCGCCGGAGAGGCAGATTTCTTCGCATCGGACGACCACCACTCTCTGGCCGTTCAAGAGCTCCTTGGCGAGAATGGAGGCCAACCGGCCGAGCATGTGGTTCCTGGCATCAACCACAACTCTTTTCGCGCAGATCCCCGAACCTGACACCATCTCTACTCACTATCTCTCTCTCTCCTCGGAGGCGGAAGGCTGGTGCAGTGCCGCGGCGAAAATCAACGGAAAATAGGGTTTTGTGGTTTCTGAGCTAGGCTTCCGATTTGGGCCTAAGTCCATTACATTTTCTCCCATTAATAATTATTACTCTCTCCGTTCCAATTAACATAAAATATTGAATTTCAGTATTAAATTTTATGTAATGTTATTGATCGACTTAATAAAAAAAGAGTAAAGTAAAACGGATGAAAAAAAAAAGTAGAGATGGTGTTAAAATAGAAAATAATTTATTTTTAATGGAACAATTAAAAAAGAAAATATTTCATGGTTGTTCATTTTGTTATAGTACAAAATAAACATCTAAAACATGACAGTCTTCTGTATGATGTCGCCAAAAATATTAAGTGCCACAATTTTCATAAAAGAAATGAGTAGTTTTTTAGTTTTCATATAGCAAAGAAAAATTCATCTGTTTGCAATTTTTAACGAGCAAATTTTTTTTGAAAAAAATGTTTTGAGTTTTGAACACTGGCTCTCCCTTCCAATTAGATATATCGATCCACGAATTTTTAGCTGTAGATGATATAGGGAACATCATCTTAATTCGTAATTATGGCTTGTAAATCAGGTGGATTAGATTGTAATTAAATTGAGCTGATAACAACTCAAATTGTTAAGTGTAAACCCGAACATGATCTATAAATGAAACGCTCAACCTGAACACGAACCCTAGCATATTTAAACCCTTACACGATACAAACATGTTAACGACATGAGCCTATTCTGTTTAACTCGACACAACACAATACAATAATGACAGGAGGACCACACAATAACAACACAAAAACGGTATATCTATATTGCGAGTGAGATATGACTCGACAACAGCGTAATAGTTGAGCTCCCGGTGGTGAAAGTGAAGAATTGAATGGAAGCGACATAAAAATAATTATAATAAGAAATTAAATAATTTACATAATAATATTCATTATTAACGGGTTACTCGAATCATGCCCGAACACATGAACTCGATATGAAATTGTTGTATCTTTATCAGGTCGACCTGATAACAACGATAAAATTTGGCACTGTATTGGCAGGCCATGCCTGCTGAACTCCATGTACATTAAAAAATTGTCATCATGGCAAGTGTAACAGTCGGAAGGCACTGGTGTGGGTACATTGAGAAGTGATGATGTGGCGAATTTTTGATGGGAATAAATGCAAGTAATAAACGATCACAACACGGAAAATTACGTGGTTCGATTTACTGAGGTAAATCTACGTCCACGGGAAGAAGAGAGGGCAAATTTGTATTGCTTGGTCTCGCTTACAGATTACAATACTGATTTGCTATAAGATTCAGGATCTAGAGAGCTTAACCTCGTCTATCTGATCTAAGTTCTATTTATACATTCGAACTAAGATCGTGGTTTGCAGCCCTGGTAGTGGGGTTGATAACTGCTTAATACCACTAAATAGATCGTGGGTGTAATGGAGGTCGTGGGGTTGATTACATGGGTCCACTATCTCCTTGTTCGGTCGAATACTGAGACCGAACTGCTGAACTTTGCCGATCAGCTTTTGCCGATCTGAGAGTTGAGCTCGATTGGTCGGCTTTTACCGAGCTATAGGCTGTGACCGAACTCTTTGGTTGTGCCGAACTGATACTACCGAGCTATAGGCTGTGACCGAACTCTTTGGTTGTGCCGAACTGATACTCTTTCTTGGGTTTTGGGTTGATGGGCCGTCACTGCTATCGGGCTCGCACTTATTGTTTAGTTGTTTAGTTCGTATCCCATCACCACCCCCCCCGAAAAGCGAAGTGAATCACTTCGGCATTTCGGATAAGTGTAAGGGGGAGGCTGACGTCAGGGGACGTGCTCTGCACGTGTCTGCATTAAATGTGACAGCAAATCCGGCCAGAGAATCCAGAAAAAGTGGGATTTGAAACGGTGCGACGAATTTGAAATGCCTTTGCGAATCTGATAAATATTTCCTCTCTTCATCATTGGAATACTTTTGCGATTATTTCTTCTGTATTCTCTCTCTTTTTCGTAAAATTTTCTTCCGCTTCTTCAAGAATTTCTTCAGAGACTTTCGACCATCAAAGAGTAAGAATCATGTCTTCTTCTTCTGAATCTGTTTCTGAATCAGGTAGTGGTAGGAAGGGGGGTAAGGGGTCTTCTGGCCGGAAAAGGTCCGGGGAGAAGACGGTAGAATATTTCCACAGCATTTTGAGTAAGGATACTGTGATATCCTTACACGGAAAATATTTTCTTCCTGGGGGGTTAGTGGTGATTCCCGACGACATTCATAGGGCTAACTCGCCGCCGGAGGGTTATGCCACCGTTTACGAAGCCTGCTTAGAATGCGGGCTTCGTTTCCCTCTTCCCCCTGCATTTGTAGAGCTTCTTGATTTTTTTCAACTTCCTTTAGGTCAGGTGACTCCAAATTCTTGGAGGCACTTATCGGCCTTTGCTGCCGAGCTGCGTAGACTAGAAAAGGATCTGTCTCTGAGGGCAATCCTTAATTTCTTTCAGTTTAAGAGAAAGGGATCCTGGTTTTACTTGATCCCTTTACAGCCCTTCAGAGCATTCTGTAAAACCAAATGGCCGAAGTGGCAAAATCGTTTCTTTTTTTACAATAGGACAGCGGCTCCGGACTTTTCCTGGAGAGGGCCGAAGTCCGTAATTCCTCATCCTCGGGTAGAACCGTTGGACGAGCTCGAGGGCGAGCTCAATAAGATTCCCATGATTAGGAAACAGTATTCGGAATCTGAGCTCGTCAAGGGTGACTTCGTGTTCGATTCCTCGTCTTCGGACGAAGAGACTGAGGGTGAGGATTTCTTTTTTATGCTTTACTGCTTTAGCGGCGAAAACTAACTTTGTTTTCTCGCTTTTTGGCAGTGAACATGCTAAGCAGGCTAGGTCGCAAATCCTCCGAATCCAAGGAGCCGGAGAAACAGAGAGCCACCAGCTCGGCGTCTGATGCCGAGGAGAATCCGAAGAGGCAGAAGACCTCTTCGAGTCAGTCTTCGGATCCAAAAAAGCCGGAATCGACTTCGGCAAAGGGGAAGGCGAAGACTCAGAAACCCCCAAAAGCGCCACAGAGAGACATTGTCCTGGGGGGTTGTGGATCCGGAGCGGTTGCGGCCACTTCGGAACATATCTCTGAGCCCTTTTTATGGCCAAAGGACTTTGTGGAGGTGAATTTCCTTCTTGATTTTCTGGTTTTGCTTCTTTCCTATATTTTTTGTGGCCCCTCTGTTGACTTTTTTCCTTTTTCCATTTTCAGAGGAACAATATGCTCTGCAAGCTCGTCACAGTTGAACTCTCTAAAGCGTCCAGCGATTATGATGAGATGCAGAGGAATTTGAATGCTGCTCGTCACCAGGCCGAACAGGCTCGGGCAGACTTTGAGGAGGCAAGGGCCGCTAGGATCTCGGCTCAGGATGAAGCCCAGCGTGCCAAAAACCAGCTCATCATCCAGAGAGAGCAGTCGAAACAGAGGGAGGCTGCTTCCGTGGTTGCTCAGGGGGAGGCTCTCCGTGTTTACACGGAGAAACTCTTTTTGAGCAATCAATTTTCGGCCCTTATCGGCGATCTGCTGAAATTGATGACCGATAACGCTGAGCAGGAACCCGGAGTCGTTTTGCCGCTGTATGGCCGAGAGATTGCAGCGCGCCTCCAGAGTCTGCCGCTCCTTGAGGAGCTTGCATCTTCATCGGTCCTGCTTTCTGCTGAACGAGTCCGTAATTGCCGTGCTGACCGTGACGAGAACATGGAGGCCATCTTTGCCTCCTTGGGGCCTGTTTCACCCGCTTCAATTTTCAAAGAGGGTGAGCAGGAAAATGAGGCCGGCCGGGAGACCGAGCAGGAGGATCAGCAGACCGGCGATGGGGGCGCCGAGCAGGAGGGAGGGAGTAGGGAGGCCGAGGCTGAGACCGAGGTAGACAAGGAGAAAGGAGCTGAAACCCACAGAGAAGCCGGAGATGAAACTGGCGAAGTATGATTTCGTCTCCCTTCTCTTAGTTTAGTTTCTTTCTTTCTATTTGTAAAATGGCCTTGAAGCCCTCCTTGTGTAAATTTTTTCTTTGAATGAAAAAATTCTCCTTTCTACACTCGTGTCTTCCTTATAGCTTTTCTTAATCTCTTTTACTCCTATTGTGGTTTACTGCCTGCTCGGTAAACTGAAATGCCGAACTGACATAGCTGCTTCGTATTCTTTACTCTAAGGAGCTGGAGGTACTTCACTGGAAGCGGCTATACTCTTCGGCTTTAAATGAAGCTGAGAAAAAAGCTATAGATGACCAGATGAAGTATGATGAACTCTTGGCTCGTTTAGTGGAGCTGGAGTCCAACAATAAGGACTTAGAGTCCATAAGGAGAGATCTAGAGGCCGAGCTGAATACTGTCATCGCTGAGAGGACTGCATATGAAGACTTCATCAGCGGGCGCGGGGGAATGACTATATCCGAAGTTCAGAATCAGGTTGATGAACTGTGGGAGAAGCTTCATGTACTCCGGAAGAACAATGCGCTGGAGAGCTCGGCTTGCCAACAAGTTGTGAAATCATTACGGCGCTTGGCTTCTCGGTACGACATCATTCTTTCCCGGCGTCCCGCGATCGAGAGATTCCTTAGCCGTTTCCCGCTAACAGACGCTCACGCTCCAACTCAAACCTCGGATCCACTTACTCAAACTTCTACTCCAAATCAGCACCGGACTCAGGAGCAACCGGAAACGTCAAGACAAGAACGTACTCCAAGTCAGCAACGGACTCAGGAGCAACCGGAAACGTCAAGACAAGAACCTACTCCAAGTCAGCAACGGACTCAGGAGCAACCGGAAACGTCAAGACAAGAACGCCCTGAAGTTCGTAGAGGAGTGGTGAATATGAGTGAGCAAGATCAGCGAATGCTTCGTGAAGAGACTCTTCGCCGCCGAGGTGCTAGAACTTCCCGGACTCAGAGAAGAGGCGGTAGGTCGATCAGAGCATCTCGTCCACCTACTGATTCTTCAACTGCTCGGAACGCCCGAACTCAGCATCATGAGGACTTTTTGGATAGGTGGCTCAACTTTAGCAACCGTAGACAGTAGAGTAGTCCTTTGTAATGGTGTAACGCATTCTCGTAGGGCAGCGGAATTGTATGCCCAACAAGACTTAGTAAATGAAATTTTTTCATTTCGCTTCTATCACTGCGTATTTACAGTTCAGCGATTTTTTATTTCATTTATTGTACTCGTCCTCGGTCTTATGAAGTAAACTCTTCTTTGACCGGACTTAGTTTGTGTACTCGTCCTTGGTCTTATGAAGTAAACTCTTCTTTGACCGGACTTAGTTTGTGTCCTTATTTGGCGAGTTTTATCGCTTGGATTGGACTTTCCCTGTACTCGTCCTCGGTCTTATGAAGTAAACTCTTCTTTGACCGGACTTAGTTTGTGTCCTTATTTGGCGAGTTTTATCGCTTGGATTGGACTTTCCCTAGTTAACCGGAGTGGTTTTCGGCCTATTGCAGTTCGTTTCAGACGAATTGCTTGTTTCTTAAGCTGAATTGTGGAGTCTTGTATCTTCCTTAGAAGCTTGGACTCACAATTGTCTTTAATAATTGATCTAAAAAGGGGATCAGCCTTTAAAGAACAATATACCTCAGTAACATTTATAAGAGACAAAACGCACATAGAGAGACAAAACGCACATAGAGAGACAAATAAAAAGGACGAAAAAGATTTTAATCTTTTAAAAAACGACAAGTATAAAGAACAATACAAATATGAAAGCACATAACCCTAGGACCGAACTAGACACAAGACTGACCGGACCTTGTCTCTTACAAATAGAACTTCTTGAGGTTGGAAATATGCCATGTTCGGGGTACTTGTTCTCCTGACATGTGGGTTAATTTATAAGACCCTTTTCCCAGGACTTCTGACACCCGATACGGACCTTCCCATGTGGGTTCAAGTTTGCCCAGCTTTTCTGCTCGGCTTACTTCATTGTTTCTCAATACGAGATCTCCCACTTGAAACTGCAGCTTTTTCACCCTTTGGTTATAATACCGGGTTACTTGCTCCTTGTACTTGGCTTCTTTTATGAAGGCCAATTCTCTTCTTTTTTTCGGCAAGATCTAGTTCGGCTCTCAGTCCGTCGTCATTCAGTTCTGTTGAGAAATTAAGGGTTCGGGGACTGGGTATGCCGATCTCAACCGGAATTACGGCTTCAGTGCCGTACACTAGACTGTACGGAGTTTCACCGTTGGAGGTTTTTGGTGTAGTTCGGTAAGACCATAGGACTTGAGGATGATTTTCTACCCATTGTCCTTTGGCTTGTTCTAACCGAGCTTTTAACCCTTTCACCAAAGTACGGTTTGTTACTTCCGTTTGTCCGTTTGCTTGTGGGTGAGAGACCGAAGTGAACCGCTGTTGAATATTCAACTCTTGGCACCAATTCTTGAATGTTTTGTCAGTAAACTGAGTCCCATTATCTGAAATGAGGATATGGGGTATGCCAAATCGGCAAACTATGTTCTTCCAGACAAAATCTAATGCCTTTGAGCTCGTTATCGTAGCTAATGGTTCAGCCTCCACCCACTTTGTGAAGTAATCCACGGCAACGATCAAGAATTTCATTTGCCGGGGAGCTTGTGGTAGTGGTCCTACTATGTCTATGCCCCATTGCATAAAAGGCCAAGGGCTTTGCATAGCACATAGATCAGTCTGCGGCGTCCTTGGGATATTTGCATGGATTTGGCATTTCGTACATTTCTTAACTAGCTGTACTGCTTCTTGTACCAAAGTTGGCCAATAATATCCCCATCTCAGAACTTTTTTAGCTAATGCTCTAGCTCCGATGTGGCTACCGCAAGATCCTTCATGAACTTCTCTAAGGATGTAATCCGTCTCTTCTGGTCCTACACATCGCAATAACGGTTGAAGGTAGGACTTTCTATATAGGACTCCTTCATGAAGTTCATACCGAAGTGCTCGGCATGTGATTTTCCTTGCTTCTCTCTTATCCCCGGGCAGTTGTCCTTGATCTAGATACTTTAATATTGGCGTCATCCAGTTTGGTGAACTGGTTACTGAGTGTACTTCAGCTTCATCAATGCTTCTGTGCGGTAATTCCTCCACCTTTGAGCTCGGATATGAGGCCAACTTACTTAAAGTATCTGCTCGGCTATTTCCCGCTCTGGGAATGTGGATTATCCAAAAATAAGAGAAATTTCGGCTAATACTTCGCGCTTTGTCTAAGTATTTTTTCATCCTTTCACCACGGGCTTCACTTGTACCCAGCATGTGATTCACTATGACTTGTGAATCACAATGAATTTTGAGAGATTTGACAAGTAGATGTTGCGCTAACTGAAGTCCGGCAAGAAGGGCTTCGTATTCGGCTTCGTTATTAGTGGTTGGGAATAAGAACCGAAGTGAATAAGTTACTTCGTGTCCGTCGGGAGCGATAAGTAGAATACCAGCTCCACTTCCTGTCTTATTCGAAGCTCCATCCACGAATCCAATCCAACAGTCCGGCGGCTCTACTTCGGGTTTCTGGGGCTGTGTTAGTTCATCATTGGTAGGATTTTTCTGTTCGGCAATAATAGGGATTGCCTGATCGAACTTTGCCTCTACAAGAAAATCTGCCAAGGCTTGTCCCTTGATGGCTTTCCGAGGTAGATATTCTATTGAATGTTCTCCCAACTCTATGGCCCACTTGGCAATTCTGCCTGATGCTTCTGGCTTAGTCAAAACTTGCCGAAGTGGAAGATCGGTTAAAACGCATACTTTGTGAGCATAGAAATATGGCCGCAGTCTCCTTGCTGCATTTACTAATGCCAGAGCAATTTTTTCCAGAGGTTGATACCTTGTTTCGGGACCTCTTAATGCTCGGCTTGTAAAGTAGATAGGACGCTGTTTTAGGCCTTCTTCTCGTACAAGCACCGCGCTAATGGTTTGATCTGATGCTGCTAAATATAAGAATATCACTTCGGCATCTGTTGGAGCAGAGAGAGTAGGAAGTTCGGTTAAATAACTTTTGAGTTCGTCAAAAGCCTTCTTCTGTTCGGCTCCCCACTCAAACTTTGGTGCCTTCTTCAAAACATTGAAGAACGGCATTTGCTTCTCGGCTGCTTGGGAAAGGAATCTATTCAGTGCGGCTAGACATCCAGTTAGCCTTTGCACATCATGTATTGACTTCGGCATTACCATGTTCTGAATAACTTGAACTTTTGAGGGATTTGCCTTGAGTCCGTCCTTTGAAACCCAACAACCCAGAAATTTTCCCGAATCTACCAAAAAGGTACATTTTTGGGGGTTGAGTTTGAGGTTGGCTTTTCGGAGCACGTCGAGAGTGGATTTGAGATTGTTTTCGTACTCCGAAGTGCTTCTGCTTTTAACAACTATGTCGTCAACATATACCTCAACCTCTTTTCCGATCAGGTGCCGAAATAGCTTATCTACCATCCTTTGATATGTGGCTCCGGCATTCTTTAAACCAAATGGCATCTTTTTATAAGCAAAAATACCGAAGTCAGTAATGAAAGCCGTTTTTGAAGCATCATTCTCATCCATTAAAACTTGGTGGTATCCTTTATACAAATCAAGAAAACAGAAAATTTCGAAGCCTATCAAAGCTTCTACTTTTTTATCTATGTTGGGAAGGGGGTAGCAATCTTTAGGACAGTGCTTATTTAGATCTGTAAAATCTATGCACATCCGCCATCCTCCTTCTTTTTTCTTGATCATCACAGGATTGGCCACCCAAGAAGGATATTTTACTTCAAATAATACATCCGCTTTCAGTAATTGGCGGACTTCGTCATGGATGACTTGATTTCTTTCTGCCGCAAAGAGTCTTTGCTTCTGTTTTATGGGCCGGACTGAAGGATCAATATTTAACCGATGTGTAATTACCTCGGAAGGCACTCCAGTCATGTCCAACGGAGACCACGCAAAGACATCTTTGTACTCTTTGAGGAGCTGGATGGTCTTTTCCCGGAGTAGAGGTGTTCCCGCGAAACCGATCTTGACCGTTCTGGATGGATCATCTTCGTATAACTGAACTTTCATCGAGTTCGGCTCCGGTGTGACTTCGTTCATTTCGCCTGCCTCTGACTCCGGCTGCTGTGATTGCTATGCTTGATGGTGCCGATCTGATTGTTCGGCACTTTTAAGCGCAATCTGCAAACATTCTTTTGCTCTCTTTTGATCACCTTGGATGACTGCTATCCCTCCTTTAGTGGGGATCTTGATTGTGAGGTGATAAGTAGAGCAAATGGCCCGAACTGTGTTGAGCCAGTCTCTTCCCAGTATAATGTTATACGGGGATCGAGCTTTTACCACAAAAAACTCGATCACCGTACTGGAGCTAGTAGGCGCTCTTCCTACCGTAATCGGAAGGCTGATAATACCTTCAGGGCGGGTGTCCTCCTGGGAGAAACTTTTCAGAGGAATTGGGGCCGGACTGAACCGAGCTGGATCCACTTCCAGTTTATCAAAACATTCTTTAAAAAGAATGCTAACCGACGCTCCTGTATCCACAAACACTCTGTGGATCAGTTTGTTTGCCACTCCAGCTTGAATGACAATAGCGTCTTGATGAGGAGAAATGGCCGGGACGGGATCTGCATCTGAAAATGTAATTACTTCCTCCTTCTTCAGCCTTTTATGTGTTGGCTCCTCTCGATTGAAGCCTCTGCGCTCTGATTTTAGAGACGATTTAGTCTTCCCGGCTGGGAGAGCGTCAATAGTCTGGATCACTCCATCATATTGCGGCTCGTCATCGTCTTCGGGATCCTGTTGCCTTTTAGGATCCTGAGGAGCGCAGTTCGCACTTCTCTGTTTCTTATTCTTTTTCGGCGGCTTGCTTTGGTATTTTTTTAACGTCCCTGCTTTCACAAGAACATCAATATCTGCTGCCAAATTTCGGCACTCCTCGGTATCGTGACCGTGGTCTTGATGGAAGGAGCAATATTTATCCTGACTTCGGCGCGTGGCCGATTTCGTCATCGACTTTGGTTTTTCGAACATATCAGAATGCAGTTCGAAAATTTCCGCTCTCGACTTGTTCAATGGTACGAACTGAGCGGGTGGTTTCTCCGGATTGAGACGTGGTCCCAATCTGTCTTGTACCGGTGCCCTTTGAATTCTTTCAAAAGGAGTTCGGCGAGGATGTCCCTGATCGCTATGATCGGGCTTCCTCTTGTCTCCTCTGGAAGAGCTGTCTAAAGACCGTTTTCGACGGTCTGCCTCATCAGTACGAGAAAACTGGTCCGCAATGTCCCACATCTCTTGAGCTGTTTGCGGACTGCATTCAACGAGCTTTCTGTAGAGAGCTCCTGGCAGAATTCCATTTTGGAATGCCGAAATGACAAGTAGATCATTGAGATCATCTACTTGTAGGCATTCCTTGTGGAATCTTGTCATGAAGTCGCTAATCTTTTCATCGCGACCTTGACGTATAGAAAGCAGCTGAGCCGAAGTGATTCGGGTTTCCGCTTTCTGGAAGAACCTCCTATGAAAAGCATCCATTAGATCTCTGTAAGATCTAATGCTGCCTTGAGGGAGGCTATCAAACCACCTTCTTGCGTTCCCGATGAGCAGCTCGGGAAACAGCTTACACATATGAACCTCATTGAGACCTTGGTTCGCCATATTATACTGATAGCGTCCCAGGAAATCATGAGGATCCACTAACCCGTCATAAGTCATTGACGGAGTTCGGTAATTCTGTGGCAACGGAGTTCTGGTGATATCATCCGAAAATGGAGTCTTCAGCGCTCCATACATAGCGAATCCGACATCTCTACGGTATGGTGGAGATGGAGTTCTCCTGTGATTTCGGTAACAAGGAGGAGAAGGAACATATCGGTGGTGAGGATTCTTTCTCCTGGAAGATACGACACTACTGCGGTAGTGACTTTCATGTCTGGAGGGGGAGGGAGAATCCGCCGTTTTCTTCTCCGGCTTCTGGCTCTTTTGCAGGAATGTTAAGAACTCATCCTGCTTCTCAGCCAAGAACAACTTGACAGCCTCATTCAAAGCGAGCTGCTGGGGAGGCTCGATGCGATGACTTTTTGAGTGGTCTGTTCTTTCACCGTGAGAACTGGAGGCAGATTTCTCCCGAGGCTGTTTTCCAGACCTACGGGCTGGACTAGCTTCCTCACGTTCATCACGGACGGAAGTATGGGTATTATGTGATCTGGTATGCATTTTTTGGTGGAAGAGGATCAAAAACTCGCTTTTATCACAGTTTTGGTTTTCTGTCGTTTCCCACAGACGGCGCCAGTGATGATGTGGCGAATTTTTGATGGGAATAAATGCAAGTAATAAACGATCACAACACGGAAAATTACGTGGTTCGATTTACTGAGGTAAATCTACGTCCACGGGAAGAAAAGAGGGCAAATTTGTATTGCTTGATCTAGCTTACAGATTACAATACTGACTTGCTATATGAGATTCAGGATCTAGAGAACTTAACCCTGGTCTATCTGATCTAAGTTCTATTTATACATTCGAACTAAGATCGTGGTTTGCAGCCCTGGTAGGGGGGTTGATAACTGCTTAATACCACTAAATAGATCGTGGGTGTAATGGAGGTCGTGGGTGTAATGGAGGTCATGGGTCCGCTATCTCCTTGTTCGGTCGAATACTGAGACCGAACTGCTGAACTTTGCCGATCAGCTTTTGCCGATCTGAGAGTTGAGCTCGGTTGGTCGGCTTTTACCGAGCTATAGGCTTTGACCGAACTCTTTGGTTGTGCCGAACTGATACTACCGAGCTATAGGCTTTGACCGAACTCTTTGGTTGTGCCGAACTGATACTCTTTCTTAGGTTTTGGGCTGATGGGCCGTCACTGCTATCGGGCTCGCACTTATTGTTTAGTTGTTTAGTTCGTATCCCATCAAGAAGCACGTGGACAAATGTTTACATCGTTGCTCATTTAAGGTACGTACTTGGTGGACCTCTGTATGCACGATGAGCTTGCAGAGATATGTCACCTTGGTCCAAAAGATTAAGCTAGGCGTGAGCCAATCCCTAAGACTAATTGCCAAAGATCTAAGATTCAAGCCAAATTTCATCACAAGGCGAGCAGCGGCGGCGCCGCGCACACTTTCTTATGAGCTTTATCACCGGTCACTTGTGCACATAATTATTATATGGAATTATGGAACCCCTTACGTACTTGGTTAGTGAAGGTTCTTTTATCAATATGAGATTAACTCCATATTAAGTGAAACTTTATCTACTATCTCCCACGGAAATTGATTTAGAGAAAGTGAAGATATACTATGACCAATTACCTTGAATGTAGAACGATCTTGTATAGTTTAATTTCACAATTGAACATTAGAGCATCCGCAGCGGCGGTAGGCACCAGGGAGGCGGACGCGGATGTCACTTGCGGACACCAGAGTTCCGCGGCATGATACCCTGTTACGTACAATGGAGAAGTGGCAGACAACGACCGACCCCTTGTACAGTTCGATGCTGAAGGATGTCATCAACAGTATGAGGCGTGATTTGGGGATGTGATCCATGCCCGAGAGTGGCGACGAGGGGACTGGCGGCGGGGATGACGAGGAGTGAGATGGGGGCCGCATTTGTCGAAGCTGGAGGTTGTTTTTTTAACTATGTACTTTTTTAATAATTATGTATGTCTTTTTTTTATATAAAGTGGTTGCATTTTCTCCGTATTCGTGTCAAAATTTTAATTCCGTAAATTGTTTAATTTGGTGAATTTGTAAATTTTTATTATTGTGGATGTACGCAGTGATGTCCTTGGGGAAGTTCGTCATTGTGCACTAGGATGTCCTTATGACGTGGCAGGAGGTGTTTTTGGAAAGACCGTCGAGTTGTCCGTCGGGACATCCGCACCACTGTGGATGCTCTTATGTCACTTACATGATCCGGTCAAACTGCGTTGATTGGGCACGATTTCTACAAATGCCTCTCGACAAATTGAAGGCACTCTCTCACAAACTCGATTGCTGCACCAACTATGGAAGCCTGATTTCCCTATAAACAAGTTTCAGCACTATCATGTTTTAATGATTCAACATGTTCTGTAATCAACAGCACACAGAGCAACTGCACGATCATTCACATCTTTATCTCATCGTCAGCATCGGTCTAATACAAACCAAAGTTGAAACCATGTTCTAATATAATGGAAAGGGAAAGAAAACATACGATAAAACAGCTCCATTGATGAAAGAGATTCCAAGTTGGTACATGTAAAGTACAAAAAGTGAAGATAAAAATTACAGCAAAGTTGATCCAATACAAATTAAACTGCCGGCGTCTCCTATAACCCGTACATCTACATACAGATTATATGGTCGACTTTACCCCCTGCTCACCGAGACCTCCTGCGAAGCAGTTTTCTACGGACTTCTTGTTTCCCTGCATTCATATATAACATAGCAAATAAGCATAATCGAGCGGGTTGGAAGGAAGAGCAGAAGCTCATCAGCTCAATTCGACATTGGATACAACTCCAAGCATTCGATTAACTGACTTTCGGGCCACAATGATTTCTGTTCGGACTACTCAGAAGAATCATAGAGAAAGGAAATGGAGCATTTCCCACTACGATTTATATTCAAAGGCGTGTGGGGGGTGCAGGCTCGTCATCCACTGCCATTGACGAGGTAGAGCCCTGCTGTCCAGTTGGTGCTGTGGATGAGAGTGAATCGGTCAAAGCTAATGCCTCAGGTTCACTCGGACGAAGGTCTTTTAGCAGAACAAAGCCTGAGGGTGCTGACTTCACCGGCACATATCTACTGTCTTCAAGAAACTCAATGAACTTTTCTTGGGCAGGAGTCACTCTAGCCGGGTTGGTCAGGATTTCATATGATGGCTCAGGTTCAGACTTCTTTTCTACAGTGCTATCAATCTGACAACATAATAAGACACACAAGGTTAAAGTCAGCAACTTCACATGTTCCACTATCAAGCAGTGTAGACTTGAGAGAGATCATTACTTCCATATGTAAAAAATACGACCACACCATGAAATATGGAGTTTATTACTCAGTTCAGTAAGGATTGTATTTAGATGTTACATAATGTATATTTTGATCTGTAACGTAGAATGTTCAGAAATTTTAACCAAGACATACTGTTTTTAAGGGCACAATCATTTTACATTTTAATTGGTGAAAATCTGCATCATATACAAGATCACTTTCCTAACACTTGGTTCAATGATTTTCCGAATTGGAGAATTAGACCTAAGTGTGACTCACCCAGTTATAGACTCACTTCACTGAAACTACATATATATATATATATATATATAGGTACTACTTCTGCAATTCACTTCACAATCATATAGAAACAGCGGCATACCTGCATGGCGTCACCATCTTCCTCACTTGCCATTCCCTTTACAGAACTTGGTTCGGCCTTTTCAGCATTTGCTTTCTCTGCATCTTTCTTACTGGCCCTGGCCTTGGCTCTAGCCGATGTAGATAAAACTGCCGTGGGTAGCTTAGCAGCCGAAGTAGTGGTAGGTACAGTCGTAGGCTTTGGGTATTCAAACAATGATGGCTTTGCGTGTGACAGGAACTCAAACTTCGGCACTTTCAAGTCATTGTTCAAACCAATTAATGCAGTTGGTGAAAATGCCAGACTAACGAAATATATTAGTGGGTACCAATACCAAAACTGACTAAATACGGCCAGACCAACAACTGCAGTCATTTTATCATGCTTCGTCTTTGAAAGCAACTTGATGGTCACATTCCTTCCACCAGCATCAAGGATTCCAGATGCTAAAATTGCACCCATCTTGCTCATTGTGTCTTCGTGTTTATCATGGATTATTTTCTCCAGTTGTCGCCTATGATTAAAAGACAATGTAAGATGGAAGATTACAATTGGGTGTAGTGAAGTCAAATACAGTCCAAAAATTACCTGAATTGACCAACACGGGGATCACTGGCCTCACTGGTTTGTACCATCACCATTGCCATTGCAATTAGAGCACCTTGGCGGACAAAGTCAACGACATCTGATGTCAAAGGTTCAAGCAATGATATGGCCTCGCTAAGACCAGTACCTGCACAAGAAATTCCAACTGCTAGTGCAGCACCATAACGAACATGTGGGTTGTATGACTCTGATAGCAGTGAAACCATTCGAGGAGTCTGCATTTCGAGGAAGTACATAAATCAATAATGAGTCGTGATAGGAAAGAACCCTTGACTAACACTTGTATCTAAGATGAATCAAGACAGATAAGTTTAGCATCTGGTAAAATTTAGCTCCTTTTGTTCGAGCATAAGTTAATAGACATTTTAAGCATAGATATTTAAACAATAGATTAGCAGAAGGAACACCAAAAGGAAGGTACAAACCTGTTCAGGATCAGAATATAAAACAAATCCCAGGGCAAGTACAGCAGTTCTTCTGACATCATCACTCACATCTGATACGGCAAAGTGCAGCAGTTGGCGTATGGCCTTATTGTTTGCTGTTCCTCTGTATGCTAACGCCAGAGCATACATTCCACCGTAGCGCAAGATAGGGTCTTGATCTCTAGTCATTTGCTCAATCAGAGTATCTGCTTCTTCCTCTCTCCCGTAGACAGTAAGTGCAATACCCAATGCCAAACCCCTGCCAACAACAAGTCCAATAAAAAAATAAGACTGAGGAACGAAACAAGACATGCCATAATATATTTCCCAGCCTTGAATGGGAAATCAATAATTACCTAATAATCTTCTCATGCTGTGTCTCATGAGCATAAGCAAGCATTTCTCCAGCTTTCTCGCTAGCAGTTCCAACCATCAACAAACCCATACTTATACCAGCAGCCTCACCAGCTACAGCACTGTCCGTGTACAGAACATTTTTTATCTCATCGAAGATATCATCATCTGCAGTGCCTAAAGCTGCCAAACCAAGACCAAGGCAGGCACCATGCTGAATAACCTGCACCATTCATCACATTCCAGCATTTAGCCACTAGTGATGGAGTCACATAAGAATCATAGAATAATATCACTTGAAAAAGTCAAAGTACAGACCTCAACATTAGTACTACGCAAACTCTCTATCAGGAATTGTTTAATGCCCTCCCCGTGATTTGCATGGATTAAACCAAGAGCATATAAAGCTCCACCTTCAGAATAAGGACTACCACCACTACCAGCCCCACCTTGTGGTAAGTAAGGTGCCATTAGCGATCTTCCTTGTTGCAGATGACCTTTGTGGATAACCCCTAGTCCTGCAGTAGCACTAAACTTAGCCCAATTTGTCGCCCTACTCAGCCAGTCCTGACATACAATTAGTATGAAGTTTTAGGAGAATATGAAGTACATAGATATAGTATATGATATGGTGGAAAATTCTTAATTAATTCAGTCAATGGATACATACCAGATTCTCACGAAGAAACGTGTCCACAGTTGTTCCAGCATGCATAATGGCATTGGCATATATAGTTGCACTATGGCAAACACTATTTCTCATTTCTACAGATTGCTTTATGGTCTTAAGAATGAGAAGATCTGATCTGAAAGGTGATAAGAAATCTAATGTTTATTAGACCACTTAATTTTAGGCATGTGAGCTGAATCTAGTTATATGAAAAGACCAATACATAGAAAAAATTAGAGAAATGCCTCACTTGTTATGATTATATAAAAACTGCAGAGTCAACTGTATGCAAGTCTCTCCAGACAAAATCCCTCTCATTTTCGTTAATCTCTCATCGTAAGCAGCTTCACGTGGATTAGAACATTCTGTACTATTATCTGCTTGAGTCCCATCTGTCATCTGAACATCCTCCGGTACAACAGGAATACTTCCTGTCACAGCATCAGCATCTGGCTGTGCAGAATCAGACTGCTTTGACTCTGAAGGCTGCGACTTCTTGGCACTGGGGATCAGATCCCTTACCTTTAAAAGGAAGGCTTGGTGTTCATTCTCCACGAGATCAAACGCTATTTGATATGCTGTCAGTGTATCATCTGCATTTTCAGATCGTAGGAGTTTCTCCAGTATGCTTGCTACTCCTTCGGGCTCATCCAAAAACATTAGGCGCTGGCAAATGCTCAAGTAATCAGGTGAGGGAAATTGTTGATATACCTTGACAAGAAGCCGGAGCACCTGTTTAAGATTGGAGAGCAAGAATGTCATACTTATATATCTAATACACACAGTCACAAATAGCTTCATAAGATGCTAAAGAGTTCATATTGAACATATAACAGATTCACAAGAGTTTGGCACCTAAGTAACTATCAAATGTGTTTACAAATATTCACCTCAAGACGGTATTCTCTTCTGTATACAAAGTTATGAGAGACATCAATGCAGTAATTAATAGTAGCATGAACATTGTCACTCCTTATAACTGCCTCCTCGAGCTTATCCAGTCGCCTGCATTCAATAGCCACTCCTATAGCTTGTTGGTATTTTCCATCTGCAATTCATCTGTAGGAAAGGGTAAGAAAAGGCAATACAAAGCAAAGAAACTGCATAATAATTCTCAGTCAGATGAAAATATAACTTTACTTACTTATCAAGCATTTTCTCAACAATTGCCTCCAGTCTAGGGTCAATTACTGCTGATTCATAATTTGCCTCAGCTGCTGTAGTCTTCAGACTAGCATATTCATCAATTGCCTTAGCTGAGGGACATAAGAAGATGACAAAAGTATTACATAGGGCACATTATAATATCACCACCAAAAGTTACACGTGAAGCAACACAATCTAATTTGACAAAGCAGCAAGAGTTACCAAGAAGAGTGTGGACATATTCAGAATCCTCTGACACATCAAACTGGTGATCAGCTCCCAGAGCATATGATAGTGAGTCATTAAGTTCACCCAGGTGATAAAAAACCTGGTGAGAGAAACAAATGTACATTGAAAAAGAAGACAAAAGAAATTAAAAGATTAAATAATTATCATGCATCAAACAAGTCTTCACCTAATATGGAGAATTTAGATAAAGAATGCATAATTGCAAAAAAATACTACTCCGATGTACACACTGACAAAGATAACAAGACAGCAAAAAACATTGTCATTTCTAAAAGTCAAACACACAGAGGAAGCAACTAATAAGAGTAACCATATTAGAACCAAAAATGAAATATTATACCTTGGAAACAAGTAAGGCAGCTAGATGTCTCTGTTCAAATTCTTCATCTTCATATAAACTTTCTCTGCAGTTATATTAGAGAATATCATTATCTTACTTATAACAAGTCAAACATACACAAACAGACTTGATAAAACTTGAATTTAAGACAAAATAAAACCCAAATAAATTGTGCTTAAATACCAGATATTTAGGCGAGTAAAGATCCCAAAATGGCAGATAGTAGTAAACTATAAATACAAAGATAACTCATAGAATATGCATCGGTACAAACTCAAGTTAGCTACATAAAACCATAGGCAGCTACACCCCCAAAACAACTAGTCATAAACCAGCGAGATGCAGAAAAACTATATGGATTACGAAATAATTTTGCTTCATGTCCTCATCCAAGCCACATACACAACATGTATTGATAGCGAAGCGAAATTAATATCAAAATGCGAATCTTGAGTTTCCATTCACTTCCGCCTTAGGAACCCCTGTCTTGAAAGAGAATGTTTCACTTCACATACTACCTAGAAATTACCTCAACACGGTACACCTATACGGCACATTCCCTGTATTACTAATCCTTTGAAATTTTACTTTCCAGTGAAGCCCACCATCAAACCCAATGTCCAAACTGAATCAATCAAAAGCTGAAGCTCAGCTCACTGAATTCCCACTACATGATGCTATTCCTATAAGCCCCAACCACCAGAATTCAAGGATTAAAATACACCACAGTTTCAAAGAAATCCCAATTTTTGGGTGGAGGGCAGAATCCAATATCCAACATGGCATAAAATGCTGAAAAAACATAACTTTACTCCCAATTAGAAGAGAAATGAAGGTAGAGAAGGCCCAGTACATGTAATCAGACAGAGAAAAGAAAAAAGATGATACATGATTGGGACGGAAGTGGAGATCTCAGGCCAAAAGTTGTTGACGAAGGTATTGAGATTAGACAGCGCGTGTATCTTGAGAGTTGGGTGGCTCTCGTTGAGCATCGCCAGTAGCCCACCGGCGCAGCTCACCGTCATCGCCGCAGCCATTGCACAATTCCCGGAGATGCGATGGAGTGAAAGGCGAAATTTGGAGAAACTATTTTGTTGCTTCGTCTTGCCGATGGAGCTTTTCTATAGTGTGTTTCTTGAGCGAAGGGCAAACTTAGAATAGTGTTATTATGAATTTTAAACAAAAATTAATAAGTGAAAATGTTTTATTATTATAATGAATTTTCTATAATGCTACGAGGCTTGTCACTTTAACCAAAGATCAACTACAGAAAATGAGGGAGGATGGATGAGAGATTCACTTGAACAAGGTAATCTCAATTTGCAATAAACATGGCATTGTTGTTCCAGATATGAAAGCTCACTATAGCCCTCATGGAAGATCAAAACGTTTTGTTCAACAAGTTTCATATCTTCATCATTTTCGTGTTGATGTGTTTATCAAAGTGATTGACTTATTACTTCAAGAACTTGATAATCGATTCGATGAAGTTAATATGGAATTGCTCAGATGTATGGCTTGCTTCAATCCTAAAGATGGCTTCTCTTCTTTTCACAAGGAAAAGGTACTCAAACTTGCCACTTTTTATCCTTCCGATTTTTCAAACATTGATTTGATGGACCTTGAGTGCCAACTTGATATATTCATTGGAGATATGAGAAGTGATGAAGACTTTCAGAATTTGCGAGATATTAGTTCTCTTTTGGTGAAACTTGTTGAAACAAAAAGAGATGTGGTTTATTCGCATGTGGTTTTGCTTATCAAGTTGATTTTGATTCTTCCGGTTGCCACTGCAAGTGTAGAGAGAGTGTTTTCTGGAATGACGTTTGTGAATAATAAGTTGAGAAATAGAATGGGTGATCAACCTTTGAACGATTGTTTGGTCACTTTCATTGAGAAATATGTGTTTCTACAAGTATCCAATGATGATATAGTGAATCGTTTTGAAGAAATGAAGACTCGTCGAAAAATAAATTAGATATAATGTAGTTTATTTTTGTATTTTGAAATGTATGACTCTAAAATTTGTATATTTCAAAATATATTGCTTTTAGTATTAGTTTTTATTTTTGGTATGTTATATAATGATTTATCATATGACTCGCACCCCCGAATATAAATTCCTGGATCCGCCACTGACCGAACTTCAATATACCTTATTTTCGGTATGGTGAATTTCCATACCGCCATCGTACCTCATTTTCGATATACCGTACTTTTGCGATATACCTTACTTTCAATATTAATGAAAGTATATAATTTGAGTTTTTCGAATATTATTTATATTTTATAATTTTAAAAATTATATTAAATATATTGCATTCATAATTATATTTATATGTCATAATTATATTTAAAAATTTTATATTTAAAAATATATAAAATATACTACCACCGTCCCACATTAAGTGTCACATTTAGTGTGGGCACGAATTTTAAGAAATATAAAGAAAAATGGGTTGAATAACTTAGTGGATTATGGGTCTCACTTATATATTAGTTTTATAATAAAATGTTAGTAGAATTGGTTGGTGGAATGTGAGGTCTACTTACCATTTATGATAAAAGTGAAATGTGACTCTTATTGTGGGACGAACCGAAATGGCAAAATGTGACACTTATTGCGGGACGGAGGTAGTATTTTATACTCCCTCCGTCCCAAGATAAGCGACTCGCTTCTTTTTTGCCCTCGTTTTGGAAAAATGATATAAAATAGTTAGAGTGGACAGAGAGTAAAGTAAGAGAGAGAATTGTGTAGAGGAGGGTCTTATCCCACTTCAACTTTTTTATACTACCTCCGTCCCTGAAAATTTGTCTCATTTTTTCCATTTTCGTCCGTCCCCCAAATTTTGTCTCATTTCACTTTTTATCATTTTTTGTAGTGGACCTCATATTCCACTAACTCATTTCTACTCACATTTTATTATAAAACTAATATATAAAAGTAAGAACCCCAATCCATTAACTTTTTCAACTCACTTTCCATTACATTTCTTAAAACCCGTGCCGGGTCAAAGTGGGACAAATTTTTGGGGACGGAGGTAGTATTATTTTTCCAAAATGAGTGCGAAAAAGAAGCGAGTCGCTTATCTTGGGACGGAGGGAGTATATAATTATATTTATATTTTACGGTATATACCTTAATTTACGTTATATACCAAATTTCGGTATGCAACGTTATTCCGCGGTGTATGAAAATTCATACCGTTATCTTACCGAAATTTTTCAGTAAGGTATCATATTGTATCGAAAATCACGGTATATCGAAAATTCAGTATATTTGATATTTTTTTGGTACCATAAAGCCGGTATTTCGATATTTTTCCCCAGCCATATTTAAGATGTTCATATATGATTATTATACTTCTACATTTTGGCACCAGATTTATAGGGTGCATGCCCCGTCGCCCAGATATTCACCTCATTGCCCAATTGTGCCTCTCTTCCCAGTTTTTCACCTCATCGCCCTAGTACACTCCGCGCCCCTAATAACACTAATCTATTAACTTTTTTACTCTAGTGAGGAAGATCTCAATTTCCATTAACAAGAAAATTAAAATTTCAAAAGAGTTAAGGCTAAATGTGGTTCTAAATATATGGCGACTTTACGCTTTTGGTATAAAATATTATCTTTTAAATTTTTCCGTCCCGCACAATTGAAACCGAGCTAGATTTAGTCCTTTTTGGACAGTGTCGTGAAAAAGTGATGGTCAACACCAGTTAAATCTATTTTGACTGAATTATTGACTGAACTAGGAGTTTAGATTAGAATAAAAAATAATTAAAAAGAAAAGAATGTTTATAGAAAATTCAAAACGCGTTTTCATTCTTCTTCTTTCTCGTTTCATGTGCTCTCAAGAACTCAAGAACCCTAAGTCTCAGCAATAACCCTACTTCGTCAACTATGGAGTGACCGAACTACATCAGAGGGTCCGGCGGAAGTGACTTCCGATTCCGGTACGATTTTTGTCATTGCAACATAGTGGCTTCACTTGAATGGTCAACACTGATGGGATCATGGGAACCTATAAGGGGGAAGCTATACTTTATTTGTGAGAAAAAAGTGTCGTTTTTTCAAATGGTGCGAGCCAATCGACGAAGACGACGCCATGACTTCGTTGTCACTACCCGAGACCGAAGGGGATAGGTGAGATTTGATTTTGTCATCAATCAGTGAGAATGATAGGTCATACATAAATTAGGTAGTTTTGTGATGTATGAATTTTGTTTATTTGTTGGTGTAGGGTTTGTTTGTATATTCAAGTTCAAGTAATGAAATACAATTTCAAATGGTGAAACCGATTCTGGAATTGAACACCTTGTACCGTGTTCTCTTTGCTTTTCATGAACCAAATCTGCCACTTGGTAGCAAATAAAATTTCAAACATTTATTCATGAAGAGGTAGAAGAAGTCGTATAAACTTGTTTGCACACTAAGTGTTTGATAAACATTCATTCGAAAATCAACAAGCAATTTACTGCACCGATGTCTTACAAATCTGCTCCAGTTCATCAATCTCGCTTTGTATTTTTTGGTGTTTTGGAGGGATGACAATTCCAATAATTTTGTATTTTTTGGTATTTTGCTTTTTCTTCTGCTAAAATTATTTTCATTTCAAATTTTTTCAAAAAGAATTATTTTAGCAAGTAGTCATTAATAAAACGTAATTAGTAACCTAATCCAGTCAAAATTGACTTAACTCTGTTAATTGTAACATTTTCACAGCACCGTCCAAAAAGAATTACATCCTCCCCATTTTCAATGGTGGGGGATGAAATAGTTCAAAAGATAATGATGTTCTGGACCAAAATCATAAAATTATCATCTGTTTAGGATCACTTTTGACCTTTAGGCATGTTGATAAATGGGTTATTTTGCACTAAGTGACACAAAGTCAAGAATTGGAAGATATCAGGGAACCGTAATTAGGGTGTGTAATGGTTTATGGTTCGGTTTATACCAAAGTTACATTATCTGTTCGAATTGAGAACACCAAAAGAGAAAGAACTTAAGCAAATCACACACATCGGTACAATTTAAGGGTATTTATCGACATAATTTCCACATACATTATAATTCAAGGATCCCAAATATTTTACTGCAAATTCTTGGATGTCCGAAACAGATAATAATAATAGCATTACTACAACTGTATTAAAACATTCCAATCAATTTAAGGGTATTAAAACATTCCAAGCAGGCAGAGTCATCTTTCATGAAGAGGAATGGCAGAATTGCTAACCTGATCGTCTAAACGACCGTTTCAAGAGGTATTTGGTATCAGTGTAGCTGCTTCTTATGGAACATCCACCTTGGCGATGTATTAAATTAAGCTACACCGTCGTCCTCTGAGCCAAAACCAGATCCGTCATCTTCCGCAGACAGTTCAGCTCCAAAGCTTGACAGCACCATAATAAAATCATTAGGTTGTGGTCGTATAGCATCAAACTTGTGGTCCATAGTATGCTGCTGGTTAAATCGACCGGGAAGCTTGGCGGAAATTTTGTAACAACTCTCACAAAGGTCGAAACCAATTTTCTCCACGCAGTCTTTGCATTTATATCTTACTCCCGTAATAGGACATATCTGTGCAGTCAGAAAACATATAAAAAGTAGATGCAATCAGCCTCCAATAACTGGACTCTAAGACGAGATAAAATAGGCAAGCAAAATCCACATTTGGATGGTCAAAAACATGAGTACAATAAGCTCACTCCCGGTTATATGCATCTACACCATTTATATCTTTTACCATAGAATGCAGTAACTTTTTCTTCATCTAAGGAACTGATAAGCATAGATATGGGAACAATGCTTTCCTGGAATAGACAAAAGTTTGAATCTATAATTTCAACATTCTTCAAAAAGATTGATTTATCCTCTCTCTCACAAATGTACATATACCATGAAATTCCGAACATTATGCAAACCACCAATCTACTAGAAATCTGAAAAGAGACATGAAATGAAATACTAAAATACCACATCATGTACAGAAGCAAAGAAGAGTGAAAGGATATACCCCACAATAATCACAACCAACCCCAGGGTGAAAGTTGGCTCGCTGAACCGAAGCTTTGGCACTTTCCTCCTGTTTTCCTGCTGAGCCTTATGACAATAATGTAAAAGAAAGACGTGATAAACTGATAAAGTTGAACTATCAAACACGAGATATAAAGATTATAAACATGGCAGCATACTTCCAGATGGGCTATGACTGTGGCTATGGGCTAAAGATATTTTCCTTCCCGAATATCCTTCAGGAAAATATTCCTCAAGGAATTGATGTAGTAATAAGCACACGCTCGGAATCCCTCTTGGATGTGAACTTTGGCACCCTGGGCATCTATAGATACTATCGTCTGGTTGAATACAGGACTCACAATAAACTGCAAAACAAAAGACATCGAAAAATAATATAATACTCTTCCTGACATGCACGTAGAAAATATCTGAAATGCTTACCATGACCACAGTTAAGAACAACAGGGCGATACAATAGTTGTTTGCAAACAGCACATTCTACATCGGTTTCAAGGACCTTTTTAGTACTTCTCGAGATAGAGTTGGAATCATTTGTAGTAGTTTGAGAGCTTGATGTTGGTTGGATACTTGTATTGTCTTCAGGCAAAGTTAGTTGTGAAAAATCTTTAATGGATAGATGATCTCCTTCACCTGTGGCATCTTGGGCGCCATCCACTTCACCTAATTGAGATTCAATAATGTTTCCCTCAAATTGCGGTGATGCATATCCAATCTCCTTTTCTTCTTCTGCAAAGATCACAAAGAAGAGCATTCAGCTACTCCACTCATATTCATGGTAGTGTGGGTTTAGAGTTCATTAAAATGCACGAATTAGAATAAACAAGAAAATATAAAAGTAAAGGAAGAGATGAAACATAATCTTCATCCTAGAATCACCCCACAACTTATCTAATATACTTATACTCCCTATGTCCCAAGTTACTTGAGTCGTATTCCATTTTGGTTTGTTCCAAGTTACGTGAGTCATTTCTCTTTTTGGCTAAAAACAAAACATCTAATTGCACCTACTTTATTCTTTATTTTACTTTATTCCCTCTTCTACTTTATTTTACTTTATTTAACTCACTAAACACAACTTTTTTAAATCCCGTGCCGAAAAGAAGCGCCTCAAGTATGTGGGACGGAGGGAGTATAATTTATTATTGTGCTAGCATAAGTGTTTTTCAGGGAGCGGGGTGCGACTGGGCAATTATGTAAAAATCCGGGGCGTGGGCCGACAGGGCTACACGATTACTTAATTGGCTTACATTTAGGTAATGTTGCATGTATCAATAGCTCAAAAATCATCTGTTTATATGCATAAGTCAAGCAAATCTTTGCCACTTCCGGGATCCAACACAGTAATAGCGTTGTCCTTAATGCCTGAGTCATGCTATATTTTTCCGGCCAAAATAACACAGTAATTTTGCATCATCAAAACTGGCCTCTGTGGATAAAAATGGAATTTTACTTATCCTCAAGAATATGGTTATTGACAGAGGCTGGGGAAAGTACACAGAAAGGCACAGCTTTGCAACTCGTTAACCGGTAAGAAAAATCAGAGAAGATGCTTATTTGAAGAATGAAGAAAAATAATTGGCCGATTCGAGCATGTCAATGACAAAACCCCTTGCAATCTAACTGGACAGCATATCTCATGAAGTGACTCAGAGTAACTTATCACAAATTAAATATAAGTAGTTCAAACCTGCAACTTGTTTTGCCCTTCTTTTGTAGGGCGATGGATATAACTTGAGGATTAAAAAATGCAACAATCCACAGCTTCTAGGAAAATGATTATACGGGTTGCGACAAACAGGACAACGAGACTGCATCAAACTGTCCATGGCTTTAAATGTACACCAAAAGCAAGAAATGTGACCGCAAGCTGAAAAATGGTAACAAAATAAGAACAATGTCTGCAAACAAAGAGAAATTTCAAGTGGAAAAACAAGTTGCAAGCTTGTTACTAAACAAAATAGAAGCTTTCCACTACAACAGACACACCTAAAACCACAGGCTTGTACGTGATATCCCTGCAAAATATAAGACTAACACAATTAATCACAGCGCATACAAAAACATAGAAATATACCACTAAATAACAATCGAAATGCAGTAAAATTGATTTCTCTCATTATTTATTCAAACAACCCTAAACGAAAAATCGAGATAAATCCTAAATCACACCGTTAATTCATTTTATGGCCGATTTCTGAGTAACAACAATTTAACAATTTATCAAAAACATGGAGCATTTTGTTCCAGAATTAGATTTAATAGAGACCAGAAAAAACTCACAGGCAAACGCAACACTGGAATTCGTCTGGAAATTCTTCTTCTTCTTCTTCCATATCAGCACGATTTGCAACGCATTGTTCCATTGCGAGAACACTAAAATCATGAAGATAGCTCCCGTCTCACCGTCTTCCTCTTTCTTTAAAAAGAGATTCTTAACCAGGAAGTTACGCCTTCGACACGTCGTAAGGGCATCCCAATGCACAATGACGGACATCCCCAAGACATCCGGACGGAATTGGATCTCCTGCTGTGGCTCTAAGCAAAGCAGGGGCTGCTGTTACACACAGCCAATTTTCTAATAACAAATTATAATATTAAAATAATATATAAAATATTAATTTTTTTTATTTTAAAAAAATTAATGTGTGAAACAGCAGCCACTGCTGTGCTTGGAGCCACAGCAGGGGATCCAATTCCCATCCGAACGGATATGACAATAATAAAAATTCACAAATTCACCAAATTAAACAATTTATGGAATTAAAATTTCGACACAAATACGGAGAAAATACAACCACTTTATTTAAAACAAAAAAACATACATATTTTATAAAGAAATGAAAGTAGAGAGAGAAACTCGGACGGACATCCACAATAATAAAAATTCACAAATTCACCAAATTAAACAATTTATGGAATTAAAATTTCGACACGAATACGGAGAAAATACAACCACTTTATTTAAAACAAAAAACATACATATTTTTTAAAAGAAATGAAAGTAGAGAGAGAAACTCGTTAAAACAAGTGAAGCGAATGAAATGAAGTTCAACGAGCCGTATGTATAGAGTTTTTTTTAAATTAAAAATCGGGATGTCCGTCGTGGCACCACAATGGCGGACGTCGCCGGAATGCCGGGGAACTCCGGTGTCCGCAACGCACGTCCGCGTCCGCGTCCGCGTCCGCCTCCCTGCTGCCTAATGGCGGACGTCCCGCGCGGACTTCCGGCACGCTGGTCGGACGTCCGCCGGGGCGGCCACCGTTGCGGATGCTCTAATATTAAAACTATTAACATCTGTCAAAGAATTATTAAAAACATCACCAAGTCATTTATGCTGAGTGTTATATTGCTAACTCAATACTTAATTGTTAACTATAATTAAATAATAGTCCTTAGATATTCAAATCATGGGCCTAGATCATCAGCTCCGAAATGTCAATACGATCAATAAAAAAACACGTCAATAAATGTATTAAGGTCAATTTACAACAAATTAGTTGTAACTAAATTTTGAAAAATATCATATAACTTTAAAACGCATATAACTTTCTCGATTTAAATATTTTTTCGCACAACATATATCAAATTAAAGATAATTTCATTAGGGTTCTAACGAGATCTCACTTGCATATATTCCGATTTCAAAATTTGAAAAAAAAAATCAAAAATTTTCCATTTTTTCGTACAGCAATAAATGTGAACATAGTATATAAAATATGTAAATATAATACATGTAGAATGTCAATCTTAGACTATCTCCATTCGTGATCCTCACCCAACCCAACCTCAATCACTTTTTAATAAAATATTTATTTCTCTATCCTCCATGTACACAACGCTCACTCAATTCAAACCAATTAACTTTTTTACTTCCATAAGTGACCCAACCCAACTCAATTAAATATTTTCCTTTTCATATATTTTACATTAATATTTTGATTTATAATTAATTTAAATATATTAAATAATGTCTAAAAATTATAATAAAAAAGTATATGATTCAAATTTAAAACAGAAAATATTAGATATTCAAATAATTAAAGCACAATATAATAATAAATTACACACATTAAGAAATACTACAATACGATAATAGAAATAAACAAACCAAAATACAAATGAAGAGTGAAAAAAAGCTAGCTTAAACAAGATAAACATTAGTACATATTTATTTTTTTTGTGCCAAATTTAATCTAAATGTGCTCAATCAAATATTCTCGAAGAGCAATATGAGCTTCTCTATTGCGGAGTTGAGCTCGATTAGTCATATATGATGACAAGCTCCCGATCCGTTGAGTGGAATAGCAAAAGGCTTCAATATTTTCTTCATGTACTCTTGTATGTGTATCTTGAATAAACTCAGCGGCATCATAATAATTTTGATATGTATCACGTTCATCTTCTACTATCATATTATAATAATTTTGAAATGATATATAAAGACAAATATAATAATAATTAAATTAATTAAATTAATAACTAAATTAATAAAAATATCCTAAATTCACAATGTTCAAAATATTCAAAATGTGATTATCTAAAATATTTACATTTCATATTTATAGTATACAATTCTAAAACATGTACATAAATAAAGTAGTGATTAATCAATAATTAATACTCCCTCTGTCCATGAAAAATAGGGTATTTTGTGAATAACACGAGTTTTAATGTAGAATTGGTAAAGTAAGAGAGAAGGGAAAAAAGTAAGAAAGAAGTAGTGTTAGTGGATTATGAGGTCCATATTTTTAGTAGAAGAGAAGAGAAAAAAGTAAGAGAGAAGTAGTGTTAGTGGAATGTGAGATCCATATTATTAGTAAGAGAGAAGGGAAAAAGGTAAAAGAGAAGTTGTTGAAAATTTTCCTTTTTTTGAATGTGCCCTATTTTTCGTGGACAACCAAAAATGGCAAATGTGCCCTATTTTTCGTGGACGGAGAGAGTAGTAAATAAAAAAAGCAAAAATAATAATACATTGAGCCAATAGAAAATGGACATGTGTCCTTTGCCCTCCACTTTATGTTGGGCCGGCTAGGAAGACCCAAATTGGAGGTTGGGTTGAGTTATTTAATTTTTGCTTTATTTTTATTTCTTTCTATTTTGTCTTATATGTTTGCCCCCATCTCAAAGTCACCGATGAGGGTGGTCTTAAAGTAATGTGTTGACATAAGTAATGTGTTGTGTTGATATTTTCAAAACACTGTATTGATATTTTCATCCAAAACCCTAATTTGGTAGTTTTTTTATCTTTTTCGATTTAATTAATAAAAATGAAAATTACACGTGACAAATTTTAGACCACTAGATTTCTAAAATCATATGATCTTAAATTAGTTGTAGTTAGCAACTAGAAAGTGAATTAGCAATTGATCACTCCCCGTCATTTATGTTTTTAATTGAAATATAAACATTAAATTTTTTTATATTTTTATATTTACTGTACTACTATTTATTTAATTTTTTTATATTAACTATTCTAGTGGCACGAGACTTTAGAAAGATGAGAGCGAGTTTATTTCTATATATATAAAGTGAACCTCTTGAATGAATGAAGTAATTACTTATTTATCTATTTTATTTTATTTTATTTTTTTACTTAATCGCCATTAAAAAACAATTATATATAGGGTTTAGGAGCCTAGTACTCTCCCTTCGTCCACCATTATAAGGTTACATTTGATCGAATTTAAAAAAATGTAATAGAAAGTGAGTAAGGAAAGGTTAGTCAAAAGTGGATTCTACTTTTATATTTTATTTTTATAATGAAATGTGAGTGAGATATAGTTAGGAATGTGGAGTCTATTACCAAAAATAGTAATAAAAGGTAAATAAGACTTGTATTGGTCGACATATGAAATGACAAAATGAGACATTTATTAGTGACATAATGAACATGTAGAATAGAAATATAAAAATAAATTGGTCCTTAAGATTGGACCCCACCTGCTAATTTTTAAAATCTTTGTCTTGATAATATTTACTCTTTCCGTCCCAAGATAAGTGAGCACAAACTTTTCGGCACGGGATTTAAGGAAATGAGATTTTATTAGTAAAATGGAAAGTGAATAAAGTAAGAGAGATAATAGAGTAGAGAGAAAAAGTAAGGGAGAGAATACCAAAAAAAGGAAATTACTCACTTATCTTGGGACGTCCTAAAAAAGAATGTGAGTCACTTATCTTGGGAGGAGATGGAGGGAGTATTTTTTAATTAATATCCAGAAGCGTCTAGTCTAATGGATGGATAATGCCGGTCACCCCTCAGGCTCCATGGAATGTCAAATATAATCACCGACATATTTTAAAATATAATATACCAATGTGTATTGTATCCACATAATACATATACTACAATATTATATTTGTACTACCATAGAATGGACATACATAGTTCACTTAAGATTTATTTATTCTGAACATCCTCCTCAATCAGTTACGAGAAAATATTCTGTGGTCAACATATCAACTTCGCAATATGATTTGATATATCTATTCAATAAATTTAGTACAAGTGGAGAGCCATATATGAAAATTAAATTTAAATCTACTCATAATTCTAAAATATTCTACAATATGATTTGATATATCTATTCAATAAATTTAGTACAAGTGGAGAGCCATATATGAAAATTAAATTTAAATCTACTCATAATTCTAAAATATTCTATAATATTGAAAATTTCCCAAAAAATTGTGAGCGTATAACTAATAGTTTGTAATATGACTAAAGGTCATTAACATATGACGATTTTATGATTTTGGTTTATAATATTATTTTTTGAATTATTATATCCCGAATAAATAAAAGCGGTCCGGATATAGTCCATTTTGGATGGAGCCGTCAAATTTTTAACGGTCAATGATAATTAAGTTGTTTTGACTAAACTAGCAACTTTTTATTAGATTCTTTACATTATTTGAAAAATAATACTCCATCCGTCCCCAAAAAATATGTACTTTGAATTCGGCACGAGTTTTAATGCAAAATTGGTGAAGTGAGAGAGTCTAGAGCCTTTGTCCTAGCGGCAAGGAGCTTAGACATTATTGTTTGAGGTGCCAAGTTCGAGTTCTTTTGACATCATTTGTAATTTCCTCCTTTACATAAGAGTTTATTTTTAAAAAAGAAAAAATAAATTGATGAAGTAAGAGAGATAGAGAGAAAAAGTAATTAAAGTATTGTTAGTGGGGAATGGGTCCCAACTCATTAGAGAAAAAGACTTTCTAAAATGGAAAAGTGCATATTCTTTTGGGACGGACTAAAAAGGAAAGAGTATATATTCTTTTGGGACGGATGGAGTATTGAGAAATGAAATTCCATGTGGTGGAGAAAGCAAATTGAATTGTCTCATACTTTATCGTCCCCGACGATGAGAACCTGCGCTCCGACGTCGCAGAGGATGGCCCTCGCTAACGAGAAAATATTCCGTGGACCTTTCACACCAAAGTTTCATTATGATGTGGTATACTTAACCATTTAATTTTTTACAAATGGAAATATAAATGACTAGACGAGAAAATATTCCATGGACCTTTCACACCAAAGTTTCATTATGATGTGGAATACTTAACCATTTAATTTTTGACAAATGGAAACATAAATGACTAGACATGCCAACTAATGAAGGTATTTTTAGAAGATATTTATTAAACCACTTTTATAGAATATTGCATAATCTTAATTCTTAAAATATGAAAATTTGCAATATTTTTTTCTTCCTATATATAAATATATTGACACACTTATATAGTTATAATTTAATTTTTATTTTCATATTAAGTAACTATGTAAATATATAACCTGTTTAATGCATTAAAAACTTAAAAAATTTATTAAACCACTATTATTGAATATTATATAATCTTAAAATATAAAAATTGCTAGTAATATTTTTTCCTCCTATATAAAAATAAATTTACATACTTAAATAGTTATAATTTAAATTTTACCTTTATATTAAGTTACTAAGTACATATAACTCTTTAAATGCACTAAAAATAGAAAAATTAAATTATGATCATATTTTTTATTTGTGTGTATTTTTTTCACATAAAATATATAAGAAAAAGAAAATTATAACCATAAAATTTAAATAATACTAACAAATGTTGTACTCCGTGATTAAACTTATTTTTTTATTATTGCCAAAAGAAGATGAATACATATAAAATATTATTATATATAAGTATTAGTGTATACGTAGGAGGCAAAAAAATATTGATAATTTCAATATTAAAAATTATGCATTATTTTATAAAAGTGATTTAATGTATATTTTCTATAAAAGTGGTTTAATGAATATCTTCTAAAAATAACTCTATTAGTTGGCATGTCTAGTTGGATGTGAGCTATTTATTTTTTCATTTGTCAAAAGTTAATTAGTTGGGCCCACCTAGGCATGCACAACGGTTCATGAACCGGCGGTTCACAGTTCAAGATATGCATGAACCGGAACCGGCCCGCCAAGGGTCCCGGCGGTTCCGGTTCCGGTTAAAAAAATCGGCGGTTTACGCGGCGGTTCGAAACCGCCGGTTTTTTGCCTGAACTGCCGGTTCCGGGCCGGTTCGGCGGTTCGTCCAATTTTTTTTTTTTGCATTTTTTTATTTGTTTATGTATGAAATGTGCGTAACTAAAATTCAAAAAAATACGATGAAAGTTGCAATTTTATTGATATTACACGTTACAACAATTACAAATCGAAAAACCTTGAGGCCTTTCTTAAACAAAATTTTAAATACAAACGAGACTACTAGTCAACAACGAAGCTAATTACAAATGACAAAAACGACGTAGAAGTTCTTATAAAAATAACTTATAAGTATATATACTCTTAATCGGCGAACGAGATCTTTCTACATAACTAAATTAAGGACACCTTTAACAATTCAACTTTAAATGATGAGTTTAGTCTAACAATCAACAATTATATTAGAATTGTCAAAAGTTTCCCGGATTTAGCCGTATAGAGAAATCTACTTCATCGACTAGAGTATATACAAATACAATTATGTAATTGTATTTGCATATTTTTAAAGTAGGAACAAATGGAAAAAAAAGAAATAAAGGAAAAAGGGCCTGAGCTCAACTTAAATTTAAAATTTAAGTTGAGGTGCCTACGTATCCCCAATACTCATTTGCAAAAGGGAATCAAAGCACACGTAATTCTCTTACCTTACTTACCTATTTGGCTTGGCCGGCGACAGTTGACGGTTGGCCTACGATTCATCCCCGGTGAATTCATCTTGTGATCCCTCCTGACGATCATCCCAATCATTTTCTTGTTCTCTGACGTCGGCTTTGGCCCAATCATCAAGTAACATCACGACTTCCATATTTTTCGCCGAGAGCTTACTTCTTGATTCATCCAACACACGCGAGCCAACACTAAAAGCAGACTCGACGGCGGCAGTGGAAGCCGGAATAGAAAAAATCTTCTTGGCCATTGACGCAAGGATGGGAAAATCTTTCTCGTGGGTTCCCCACCTATCGAGGACGTCGATTTGGGCAGGAGAAGTAGGACCTTCATCACCAAAGGAAAAGAGTGAATCGATATATAAATCTAATTCACTTACCATACCTGAGGACCTTCCGCCGGTGCTGTAGCTGTATAGGTCGGCTAGTTGGGATTGCGCGTCGGGGTCATCATAATCGGCTTGAAATGCAAAGCCATAGTTATGTTGTTGAGGAGGGGGGTCTTCTGACTTGGTGGGTATTGTTATACTTGGTTTCATATTCGGTGTAGAGAGCGCGCAGGTTAAACTCGAAGGTATGTTGGATAGTGGACCGGTCCGGGAGGGTTATTTGAAAGGTTTCTGAGAGGTCTACTCCAAATTCGTCACTTGTATCAGATTGGATTGCTTGAATGGGGCTAAGATCAATTGAACTCAAATTGTTATAATAAAAGTCTAAAATCTTAGAGGTACCGGCTAATTTCCATTTTGGATCCAATACCTTTGCAATCAAAAACACGGTTGGAAACTCACTGAAATACTTAAGACATTTTTCAATCATATAATATAAAACACACATTAATTCAGGTGAAGAGGAAGCATTTTTCATTGCAGTTTTAAAACTAAGTGATATATACATGCAATGCTCTAAAACACGTACAACGGTGCAATAATAAACACCCGATAATTCAACAGTAGCATTTTTGAAATATTTGAACAATTTAAATAAAGCGATGCTATGTTCCCAACAACTATGTGAAAGATATAAATCATGTACGGGATATGTTCTAAAAAATCACATAAAGAATCTTTATGCGTCAAAGTGGAATTCAAACAATCATATGTTGAATTCCTTCTATGAGACACATCCATAGTAAAATTAGTATATCTAACATTCTTTTGATGACAATATTTCTTCCATGCTTTGCCAACAGCTGGATTTTGATGGATTAATCTAACTGCAGTTCTAATAGGACTAACATGCTTTTGCCATAATTCAAGCGCATCTTGTACACATAAATTTAAAATATGACATATGCATCTTTGATGAAAATACTTACCTCCAATTACAGGAGAACAAGCCGCAATCAACTCGCTAATACTTGCGGTGTTAGCAGTTGCATTATCTAAACCAATAGAAAATATCTTGTTGCATAATTGAAACTCAGTCAAAACTTGTATAATCAAAGAAGCAATTTCGAGTGCAGTGTGTGGAGTTTCAAATTCTCTAAAACCTATTAAACGCTTGTTTAAAGTCCAATTATTGTCCACAAAGTGAACCGTAATGCCCATGTATGAATGACGGTTAAAACAATCAGTTCACACATCTGAGCAAATGTTCACTTTGTGGCCCAAGTTAACTAAATAACGTGCTAATTCAACCTTTTTCTCTAAACATTGCCTAACGGTAGATCGTTGAACGGTCATTCTACCTATTCTTTTGATAGCTACGTTTAAACCACTTTGCATAGTAACCTCAAATTTTTTGTCATCATAAACGTTAAAAGAAAAATGCTTCATCGCCGCCCATCTAGTCATAACATCTGAAATTTTTGTTTGATCATATTTAAAAAGAGGCATACCTGACGAACCCGAGCCACCGGGTTGGAAGTTTAGTTGGGTTTGGGTAGAGGTAGTGCCTACCGGATGCTTTGTCACCAAATGGCGACGGAGGGTGCCATATCCCCCACCACTCGAGAATTTGTACACTTTATCGCAATAGTTGCAATACGCATGAAACGCCGATATCTCTTACTGAGAGTGCGGATCATGAGGACTTGGAATCACCACCGGGACCTTCTTGTAGTGTTTGACAAAAATATCAGATTTCAAAGCTTTTGCCGTGTTAGTGGGTGGAGGGGGGGCATCTCCTCATTTCCGTCGGTGCTAGACGGAATACGAGAATGAGATCTATCATCGTTGTTGTCCGAGTCCGACGATATAGACACGTCGTACTCGTCATTTTGTTGGGAACCACCGCCCCCGCCTCCACCTTGATGCATTTCAGCTAGTAGCATGGCCATCCTATAATCTTCTTCTATCTATAAGTATAATATAAGTTGTAGTTTAATTAGGAACACAAAATAAATTAAAAAACTCAATCTTATGAAATTATGAAATATGAATTGAAAAAATAATTTTTCATTACTTACTTGCATGCGTTCAGCCTGCACTCGGGCAACCTCTTCCATAAATTCTCGATGACTAGGTCTCCTTGATTTTGAGGGACGACTAGTACTTTGATCTTGGGCAATTCCCTTGCCCCGATCACCACGTCCCGGTCCACCACGAGAAGAAGACATAGTGATAAATGAAAGTAGTATGGATGGAATATGTATGCAGTATGGAATAAGTAGTAAATTACGAGCACAACAACAAATATAGTAGTAAGTAGAAACTAGTAAACAACTTGAGCAATTAGAGAGAATAAGGAGAGAATAGAGAAACTAGTAAACTAATGAACTTTAAATTCTTGGTGTACATTTTGTTGGTTTAATTAGTTTATTGAATAGTTTAGGCTATTAAATGACTCATTAATTTACCAATCCCATAAATTAAGAATGAATTGCCAATTTGATACCCATTAATCTCAGTAATTGTCAATCAATTAACAATTTAACCGTTAATTGGTCTCAATTTTCTAAATGACCATTAATCTCATCAATCTCATAAATAAAAAATGAATTTGGCAATTTGAGATTCATTGATCTCATTAATTGTCGATCAATCAATAATACTCTAATTAAAATCATGTTACATTTTTATTTTAATTTTTAATTCATCAATAATTTGTCATAAGTGATTTTTTATTCTTATTTGAATTGCTTATTATTTTAAAGATTTCGTAATTGGGGAGTTTGGAGTTATTTATAAAAGTGCCATTTTAAATTATAATTTCATTAAACTTGACTTTTGTTAATGAAATTGTAATTATATATCAGTCTTGATTTTCGTCTTTTTTATGAAGTGGCGTTTTATCGGTTAGACGGTTACTAATCTTTTTATTTAATCAACCAATCCTATTTGAAAGGTCCAAATAATTACGAGGCATTTAATTTATAATAGTGGATATTAGGATTTGGAACACTAAAAGTCATTTTGAGAATACCAAAAGCTACAAAATCATCTATAAATTTCAATCTGATTGTGACATCCATGACGCCAGGGGAGAAGTATGGGTGGAGAGGCTTCAGCACGCCGCCGCTGAATGGGAAGAGAGAGGCGATGAGTCATCCTGCTCAGTGTCTACATCGCATTTGTCGTCGTCGTATAGAGGAACTCAAAGTAGTGGAATATAATCCAAAACTTATAAATTAATGTTTTGTAGTAATTTTCATACGGAATTTTATTTACGTTTTTTTCATTTTTTTTGTTGATGGTGTATCACTTTTGAACTTGCATATGCTTAATTATTTGTGTAATGTGATTACATATTTTGTATTGGATATCCAAAATATTTTAATCAATATTTATGTGTTAATTTTAATAAATAATTTTTTATTTTATGCGGATAATAATTTGATATTATATACATAAATAGAATGAGAGTTTTGAGGGAAATTATCATAAATGTCATATAATTGCAATAAAATCACGTCATGAGTGAAGGGAAGTCAAAATGATTTTAAGTTTAGGGTTTAGTTTTGTGGGTATTATGGAAATGCCATTTTAAATTAGATATTATTATTTACATAAAACTGTTTTTTGTTGGCTAAATTATCGTAAATAGTAATCACACTTGCACCCACTGTGATTATAGATGAAGTGTAATAAAAAAATATATATGCTGACATTTTTAAGTGTGATAACATGCCATTTTTTTAGTAGTGTGGACTCTTCCTATACCGTTAACTGCCTTCCACTACATTTCACCATATCCCATCTCACATTAAATTATTTTTTCCCCCCAAAATAGAATAAGTGATCAACAAAGTAAAATCGAATTGGGACGGAGGGAGAATTTTATTGATGTTTGGCTCATTTGTTGGTCATAATGAGTATATTTTAAAGTTAAGGGTTTATGATTTAGGTTTCAAGGTTTGGGTTTTTAGTGTATAGGGTCACTATATTGCAATGAAATGAAACTCGACTAGGAAGTGTCTCACCAGTGCAATCTTAAATTAAAGCTTTTGATAAACAATATCTTAAATCTCATTAGGAGAAGTGGTAATTATACATTCTTTAGGTTTTTTTTTTGTTTTATGTGATGTAAATTTGCTTTATTTTTTACTCTTTTTAGTCTCACTGTTAGAGTAATTTTTCCATTTTACAAAAATAATGCACAGTATTATTTTCCACGTATTTATATTTTATCCGAATCCTAACTTCCTTCATTTGTTTTTACTAAGCAGGCCATATTAAAACTTAAACTAAAAACAACCGTTTTTATGAAAAAATTGAGTAAAAGGGGAGTTTTGAGGATATTTACAAGATTGCCATTGTAAAGTAAAAATGGTAATTTAATTTAAACTCTTTTTTATACAAATATGTATATCGGTAATTTCAGAGCTCTCATTGAATGTAATAAATATTGCAAAATAAGAAGACTGGAAAGAAAGCTGGACAATCTAATTTTAATAAATTGAGTGAATGTATATATGTTACCATCGATATTTGATGTTATAAATTTAGAGAAGTGAAAAGTTTTATAGGATTATTATCATTTAAGTGGGGAAGTGAAAGGGTTTTGAATAAATTCTTCTTATTTTTATTTACAAACAAAATACGTATTCTTTAAAATTTGGTCACGAACTATAATTAAATTGTGTTTGTCGAAACAAAGAAAAACGATTCTTAAAAAATGATTACAATTGAATTATAAAATAATATGCATGGATTAATAAATAATAATAGGGATAGATTATAGGGAAACAAAAACGATTCTTTAAAAATAGTCATAATTGAATTATAAAATCATATTCGTGGATTCATTTAAAGTTTGAAAATTGATTCTAGAATGTTTTATAGACGACATTGACACAATACTACATTATCTTAAAGGAGCCTTTCAAAATTGATTCTAGAATGTTTTATAGACAACATTGACACAATACTACATTATCTTAAATGAGCCTTTCAAGTTACATTTTAGTACATACTCCCTCCGTCTTATGTTACTCGCACTTTTTATTTTTAGGCCGTAAATTTGGGATTGATTTTTTAGTGTAATTAAATTAAAATTTTTAGTGTAATGAGACACCACTTAATAAAGGACCTTTTAACTTAATCTAACATATTGATTAAATACATTAATTCTAACTTAAACTATAAATAGTGTAAGTAGTTTGTGACGAGCCGAAATGGAAGAGTGCAAGTAACACGGGACGGAGAGAGTACAAAATTAGATTTAAATAAAACAAGGAATAAAAAAACGTGAGGTTAGAGAACGGGGTTGGAATTTTATAATTTTAATTTTATTAATTTAGTAATTGGGGTTTTAATCAATGTGTAGTGATAAATGTACATAAATTTGTACATATAGCATGGATCTTTTTCTACATTTTAAATATGTGTATGCGATTGTAGAATTCTAAAGTTGCTTTATTTGTGTTTTTGGATTGTACATTTAAATTGTTTTACATATTTGTGATTTTTAATTCTTAAATAATGTAATTTGTATATGATTTCAAGTAATTGATTCAAAATGTGAATTCATTATGATGAAATTAAATCGAGCCGTGCATCGCACGGTTGTGATACTAGTTCAAATATAATAGCCGACTATCCAAATCCTCTACTCAATACTTCTTAAATTGGGAAGAAGATTAGTAGAATAGCCAACGTTTTCTCGACTTTCCGTTGATTCACACTTGAACATCATGTAGAAATTGAAAAGGAAAATCTTCATACATGTATTTAGTGGGATGGCCGAGGGTCTCCTTGAAATGTGTCCTAAGAATTATATGCAAATTTTCTTAGCTTCATCTACAGAATTCTCGACTCAACACTTCCTTTCTCCCCTCTATTTTTCTTTATTTGTTTATTTAGTTATAAGTTGGTTTAATTAATTTCTAGAGAATTCCACATACTCCATGGAGTTGTGGACTACTAAAATCTCCCCAAGACTAAAAAAACTCGGCACATAGTCATACTAATCCATATTCCCTAATTATAATAACAATAATTCAAAATTTCAATCTAATTCAATCATTTTAAGTTCTATTATTATCATTGATGCTACTAAAAAAAATCATTAAGCTTTATTCATTTTATCATAATAGGACATTTCTTCTAAGCCCGTTTTTGGATGTTACACGTTCTTTACTATCAATACTTTAATTACTTTTTTTTCTACGTCTCTTTTATTTTAACAATTGTGAATTAAAACATATGTGATATGCTCAACCAAAAATGCATAACCTTATGGGATGGAGGGAATAGTATTATAGTATTTAGAAATTTACATAAAATGCAAAAAGATATAGGCAAAGGTATACGGTTTTAATCGGATCGATGGTTAACTAGGGGTGTCAAATTGGATATCGGGTATTGGATACCCGATACCCGAACCCGAAAATATCGGGTAATTGGATACCCGATACCCGAAAAATCGGGTTTCGGGTCGGGATCGGGTATTGGGTTATTGGGATTTTCGGGTATCGGGTTTCCCGATACCCGATCGGGTAATACCCGAATACCCGAAAAATATATATAATTTTAATAATATTTTATTTTATTTGTCACATTTATCAATTAATTTGTCACATGTTTCAAATTTATTTGGTATATACACTTTATAATCATATTTTTCATACCATTTCAATTTCTTATTGTCTAAGTAGCCTAATTCAATTAGATTTTATGATTATTATATTTTGCAAATTTTCAGTTAATTAATCCATATATAGTACACTCATTTGCTAAAATAAATCAAATATTATATTCTGTAAATTCTCAACTTATATTGAATAATTATTCAGCCTAGTTAATTAGAACTACATTATTATACTAGTAATTTTGTCTTGTAACACGGTGTAACAGGATAAAACAGCAGATCAATTTCCAAAGATCAATATCCAAGCAAATGACACATAAAACAACAGCTCATCAACAAATAAGCAAATAAAACTTCAGATCCCCAAATTCAAAATAGAAGAATCAAAACCCACATAAATGAAAATACCTTTTGCAAGTCGTGATAGTCCTGAACAAGAGTCTGATACTTATGCTTAGCCCTAACATCCTCTCTCGCAGCAAGGCCATACGGCGTTGTTTGATCCACTCCTTTGATCTTCATTGACATAAAATTAAGAATCAAAGCAGGAGGCCCCTTTTTGAAAAGCTTTGATTTTGCAGACGGGAATGGGATATATGTATAGATTGAAAAGCTTTAATTATTCAATCTTTAGATTGAATAATTATTCAGCCTAATTAATTGAAGGATGCACCAGAAATAAATCCAAACATGTAAAATATCCATATGAAAAATATGAATTTTTTTTTAAATCGGGTATTCGGGTACCCGATTTTTCGGGACTGGATACCCGAATCGGGTATCCGGGTACCCGAAATTTTTTTCGGATCGGGTATCGGGTAGCAATATTTTGGATTTTCGGGATCGGGTACCCGAAAATTTCGGGTCGGGTACCCGCGGGTACCCGATTTGACAGCCCTATGGTTAACCGATAATTATAGTTCAAATTGGAACCGACAGGAAATAGTTCAATTGGAACTGTGTTACAGGTTCCACCGGTTTGGTTATGGTTCAATATTTTGAACTAAAACTGCTAATTCAAGACAAATTTTTAAAAATATCAATTTTATTCATGAAAAACATTTTTTATGTAATAAAAATTATTTTTCTAAAATAATTGTACTAAAATTTCATAATAGTCCGTACATAGTTATTGGGCCTGTGAAATGTAAAATTAAAGTGGTTCTCTTTATAGGGCATAAGGCCGTCGATATTACATACTCCATCCGTTTATGAAAATTTGTCACTTATTTCCATTTTTGTCTATCCCTAAAATTTACCATCTTTTATTTTTACCATTTTTGGTAATGGAGCACACATTCCACTAACTTTTCCAACTCACTTTCTATTACATTTCTTAAAACCTGTGTCGGGTCAAATGATGACAAATTATAAGGGACAGAGGGAGTATTTCATTCGTCTGTCATTAGGAGTTCCTCCATCCGCCATTAGGAGCCCGGTTCACTTTATCATAAATGGTAGGTACACTCTACATTCCACTAACTCATTCCACTTATTTCCGCTCACGTTTAATTATAAAACTAATATATAAAATGGGTCTTACATTCCACTATTTTTTTCCACCCACTTTTCTCTACATTTCTTAAAAAAATGGTCGAACTCAAATGAGACTCCTAATGGTGGACAGAGGGAGTACGAAGCAGTGACGGAACCAAGAATTTAAATAAGCCGGGGCTGAAAATTTTAAAAACTATAACAATAGTAAAATATTTAATTTCATATATAACAACATTACAATTTTAAAAAGTATTAAATAATACTCCTTCTGTCCTCTGCAATAGAGACATTTCATTTTCGGCTCATTTTGAAAAAATGATAATAAATAATTATAGTAGAGAAAAAGTAAAATAAGAGTGAGAATAATATAAAGAATGCTATTTTTTATACTCCCTCCGTCCCATAGTAGATGTCACACTTTCCTTTTAAGTTTGTCCCACAAAAGATGTCACATTTCTTCTTTTGAAAAAAAGTTCCATCTCACATTCATTATAAAATTAGATTTTCTCTCACCACTCAACACACAAAATAACATCTCATAAAATCACGTGTCATCTTCCAAGTGTGACATCTATTATGGGATGGATGGAGTATTATTTTCTCTCTTACTTTACTCTATCTTCACTTTAACTATTTAGTATATTTAAAAAAAAAATAAGTGCTCAAATGAAACGCATCTACTACAAATGGAGTAATTTTCTTAGACGAATTGTAGTAAAAAAAGTTTGTTACTATCAATTTTATATGCTCTATCCACCAATGACACATCTATTTTAATAAATTTCATAAATACTCCCTTCGTCCCAAGGAAGATGATCCTTTCCTTGGACGGCACAAAGTTTTATGTAGTTTTATTTTGTGTGTTAGAGAAAGTAAAATAAGAGAGAGAATAAAATAGAGACAAAATGTGTATCCATTTATAGTAATGAGTCATCTTAGATGAGACAAACCAAAAAAGAAAGTGAGTCATTTTTAATTGGTGGAGGAAGACTCTTTATCTTAGTAAATTTAAGATTATTTGGAACTAAGCTTTTTTTCATTATTTGGAGTAATTATGTAGTTTCTGATGATTTGATTTTAATTATTAAGGGTGGAATTAAATTATGATGAAAGTATTTTATACGATGGAGTGTTGGACTACATATATGTTAGGGAGAATAAATTAAATTAAATTAAATGCTCCTTTCATTTTGCTCATTAAGATGGGAGTATTAAAATAAGGTCAATATAGTTATTTATCACTAATTTTTATACCATTTGACACGTCAAATATTTTTCCTTCTTCCAATGCTAGAGATATATCCAAAAAAAATAAGAAAACAGATCTTTTGCAATCCCCTGTTCATCTTTCTCGCCATTCCTCTTCCTTCTTTCCATAATTCCTCTTTTTGCATAATTCTCTCGGCCTCTTCTCCACTTTGCCGCCCAAATCTTGTGTTCTCCTTCCTAATTCTACTTTCAATTTAAAAAAATCGGGCGGCAGTATTTGCTGGCTCTTGGGGCAGAGACTGGTTGGAGGACGGCTATGTAATGGAGAGTCTGGGTCTGGGGCTGGACAAGCCCCCGCGCCAGCGGGGGCTTGTCCCTATGTAGTTCCGTCGCTGGTACGATGTATTAAACATATTAACGTGATGACATGAGTATGTCTACACAATTTAATAGTAATGACATTGTACATGTATTATATTGTCATATTATGATAACTATGTTGATATTAAATTATGAATCAAAATATATGAACATTTATGAAAATATTTGTATCAAAATTTGTCATCTGAACATATTACGCAATTAGAATATTGTTAGAATTCTCATCAAATTATCTTTAATTTAATATATATTGTGTGGAAAAATAATTTAAATTGAGATAGTTATATAAATTCAAAACATTTTGCAAGAAAGAGTATAAACTAATTTGTTAGTAGTTGAGATTAATACTACTATCGACAATTTTTGTTAATAGTATTGATACTCATAATTGGTCATCTTGAATCTTAATTTGATGATCATGACGACTATTTAATTGTAGTTAGCATTTTAATGATCAATTAGAGCATGGTTAACGCAAGCAGGTCGAACCGCACTTGGGTCTCGGCTCGCGGCTTGTGCGTTGGAGGGGAGGGAGACAAGGCCTAAGTCGTGCTCAGTTGCGTCCCGGTCCGACGTTGCACGCTCTCGGGCTGAGCCGCAATTCAATTTTTTTTCAATCGAATTTTGTTGAGTTGTTGAACATATATACCTTAATATTTATTGTATTTTCGAGTTGAGGAGAGTAGTAGTTGATGAAAATGGAAGTTGAGAAAGAAAATGAAAAAGAGAGGGGAAGAAGATGACTACGTGGGGAGCGAGGAGGGGAAGAAGAGAAAGGAGAAAATTTTAGGTTTAATATATTTAGTGGGCTGGGCTTTATTTCAATTTTATGTATCTAAGTATTTGTTCAATTTTAATGGGCTTGATTTTTTAATGTATTTTTTTTAATTTTAAATTTGTCTGTTTGTACTTTTCAATTTTTGAATGAAGAATGAATTTTTCGTGTTATAATTGCTCAACGTTTTCTATTTCACGAGTAAAATAGTTTGTAGTTGTGAATAATGCAATTTAATAGTTGAGGCTTGGATGAGGCCTGCAGGGTCTGGGGCGGACGCAGAAAAAAATATCGATAGAGGCTAAAATTTATTAATTTTAATTTAAAGTATATTTTTGGGTGCTTTAAATTATTTGTAACGGCGTTTACACAATAATATACACTAAATTTAGATATATTTCAAAAAATTTAAAAAGAAAATAAAGTTAAAAAAGAATTCATTGAGAGCTTAAGCCCTTTTTCTCTATCACATGGGTCCGCCCTTGTGCAAGGCTATGGGAGTTGTGGCATGGCTCTGAAAGTTAGGAGAAATGATGATGTGGAGGGAACTTGAGGTCTGGATCTAGGCCGGGTTAACGATGCTCATAGTATCATAACGCATCAATGTCTATAGCCATCGCATTCATACATAACACGTCATAGTTTCAGACTTTCATCTTCTTAGCATTTTGCAATGCCATTTTTCATGACAAGAGAGACAAGCACCAATAATTACCATTTTGTCATAATTATCAAATCATAAGGGGGAGTTGGGACCACCACTTTATGGGACAAATGCACAAATCCAAAAAAATAACTCTAACAAGTACTCTACCATTCACTTTTCACTCTTCTGCAACGAATCACTAAGCATCCACCCACCTCAATTATTAGTAAAAAAAAAAATCCTAAAAATACAAATTATTAAAAATAATGTAGTACTAATATTCACCATCATTTTGCAATAATAATTAAATGCATAGTTGATAGTATTATCAAAGCACTGCATAAGATAAAACCCTAATTCTTGTAAGAACAAAATCCCCTCACTAAATCAACCAATCGGTTTATATCCTTATATACAAACTCAAATGAAAATAAAATAAAATTAAGACTAAACACATCCTCAAGTCCGTACTTTGATTATTTATTTCAATAGATCCTTGTACACTTTTTTCGTTTTAGTAAGTCGTTGTACTTTTATATTCGATATATCTCAATCCTTATTTAACGGAACCGTTAACTTTTTCGTTATAAAATAACACATCATATATTAATTTTTGAAATATATTCCACCTAATATCCTAATTGAAAAATATCAAGATAACAAAAATATTAAAAAAAAAGAAAAAAACAAAAACACAAATAAAACCTAAAATTTTCCAAAACTATAAAAGAATTTTTCACGGATTTATATCATTGGAACCAAATATTAAATTAATTAATATTCAAACATCAATTAAACAACCTAGGCTTATATCACTCTTCTTTAATGAGTTCTAACTTTTTTTATACATTTATGTTATGTTGATATTTTTCAATTAGGATATTAGGTAGGATATATTTAAATAATTAATATATGATGTGTTATTTTCTACAGAAAAGTTAACGGTTCAGTTAAATAAGAATTATAATATATCGAATATAAAAGTACAAGGACCTACTAAAATAGAGAAATTGTTACAAGGGCTTAAAGGATATGTTATGCCTAATATTAACCAACATCTAAAAACATTTAAATATCATATTGGAACCATAAACCATCCCCATCTAACATTACAAATATATATATATTTATTGCCATCACCTTCTTAATCTTGTTCAGCAGCAATTCAAGCTCAAAACCCCTTTTTGTCACTCCCAAAATCAATTTGACTCAGGATTCGGACCACTCGGAACTTCATGCGCAGCAGAGCCATAAAAATCTTGATTTTTCTTGAAATTCTTCTTCGTGGAAGAATCACTAGTTTTTGAAGGAGAAGTAGTTGCTCTCTCCGAGAAAGATGGAAGAGAGAAAAAGAGCAGGATTAGAAGGAGAGGAATTAATGGAGCATGAGAATATTTTGTAGCCATGAAAATGTGATGAGAGAAAAAATCGTGATCAAATCTATCAACCAATTGGGGCTCTCCAAATTTCAAGAAATAATTTTGGATATGGGTTTGAATTGAACCGATGGTGGAACAAGGGTTTTGATATGGGATATGGATAAGTTGAGTTAATCGAGCATTTGAGAAATGATGTTTCTCCATTTCGTCTTTTTTTTTTCAAAATTAAATATTTTATTAGATAATGAGTGATCAATTGCTAACTAATGAGTAATTCAAAATTGAGACCAATTCCTAACCGTTAGATGTGGAGATTTAATGGCTGAAATAATGCAAGTGGATTATAATATAAATTTAAATAATAATTAAATAAAGTCAAACAGTATTAATGTCAATTCATAGTAGTTAAAACTAACTTCTTTCTCTCTTCAAAATCAGCTCAAAACTTTAAATTTAAGTAACTCTCTCGATTTAAATTATTTTTTCGCAAAAAAATATATCAGATTAAATATAATTTTTTAAGGATTTTAACGAGATCTCAATTGCATATGTTACGACGACGTTCAAATGATGAAATTTGATAATTTTTATTCATATATATTGAAAACATATTTTTATCAATAAATGCATCAAACAATCTCAATAAAATGCATTTACAATATCAATATCAATATAATGCATATACAATATCAATAAAACTGTGTTGATATTTACTGGTACTTATGTTGAGATATGTCATTGTGTTGATATTTGTAATATACAATGTTGATATAAAAAAAATCACGAAAATTATAATATATTAACTAAATGACGACCTTACCCCTTTGTTGATATTTTCTGTACTATTTATTGAAATTCATGATTCACGAGGTTTAATCTCATTCATTCATTTTAAAATCTAAGAGTGTAGATTTGGTCTTAATTTTGGATTATGATGTTATAAGTAATATAATAGGACTCATTAGATAATTGCACAAATAGGAGAGTGATCAATTGCTAACTCACTCTCTAGTTGTTAACTACAACTAATTTAAGATCATAGGATTTTAGAAATCTAGTGGTCTAAAATTTGCCACGTGTAAATAAGTGATCAATGTAGTATTCAAAAACTGCCCCTTTGTATTTTATATATCGATCTTTTGAGTTATAACGAAATCAAGACGAAATATACAATAGAAGTTGTTTGTTTTACCACGATTAATTTAAAATAATAAATCCGGATAATAGTACATGATATCCGATACACGCACAAGAAGTTTGATAAAGCAACATTGCAAACGAGCAAATCCTAGTCTATTACAATTAAGGAGAAAGACGTGCAAGTCTCGGGCAACTTATTCAACGGGCACACTTGTGCTCCAAGGAAATTCAATACATCAACAAGAATCGCCCATGCACCTTAATTGGATGTTAGGGTGTCCACTATGGAACCGTAGCGGCTATAGCCCCGGCGGGGGCGAGGACAGGGCGCCTTATAGTGGAGAGCACGTCCGCCCCGAGGCGGATGATCAATCGGCATCTTCGGGGCGAGGACGCGCCGGTCCAGGGTGGACGTGGCGAATAGGAGCTCCGGCTATAGTGGGGCGGTGCCCGGCACGCCGGAGGACAGCGAAATTAATTTTTTTAATTCAATTTAATTCACCTATAAATACACCCCATTCCATCCATTATTTTCACACCATTCCAACTCTTCATCACTCAAACTTTCTCTCACTAGAATTTGTTAATTTGTGAAAAGACCAGACTACCCAGGAGGATGCAACGCGCTTGGCGGAGGAGGCGGAGGATGCGGAGGCTGCGATCCCTCGTGCGATTACCCATCGGCGGACCATCCAACGAGACCACGTCGGTGCGCACCAGCGTCTAATGGATGATTACTTTGTGGATAACCCCCGTTATCCACCCGAGATTTTTCATCGGCGATTCAGAATGTCGCAACTGACTCTTCAACCATATAGCGACGAATTTGGCAGAGCATTACCGGTGCTTCACCATCCAGCGTGATTGCGCTGGCCGGATCGGGCTGTCTACGCATCAGAAGTGCACCGCTGCAAACCGGCAGCATGCCTACGCCGGTCCAGCCGATATGTTCGATGAATACCTACAGATGGGTGAGACGACTAGCCTAACGGTGCTTAGGCAGTTTTGTAAAGGGATCCGGGAAATTTTCGGTGGGGAGTTCCTACGGAAGCCCACCCCTGATGAGTGTCAGAGACTGCTGAATATGCATGGTTCGATCCACGGGTTCCCAAGAATGTTAGGAAGCATCAATTGCAGGCATTGGGAGTGGAGGAACTGCCCCGTGGCCTGGAAAGACAAGTTCACAACTGGATTCAAAAGCAAACATCAATCGATGATTCTGGAAGCCATTGCTGACAACCTTTGCGGCTCTGACATGCGTATTTCGGTGTGGCAGGTTCGAACAACGACATTAATGTTCTTCAGTCATCATCGCTCTTCAACGATGAGTGCAGGGGGAAGGGTCCAGAAATCAGCTTAGTAGCTAACGGTACGCATTACAGTAGGGGATACTATTTGGCTGATGGGATATATCCGCGGTGGCCCGTATTCGTCAAGACAATTCGCCAACCGGTTGGACCGAAGAAACAATATTTTGCGCGCAAACAAGAGGGTGCTAGGAAGGATGTTGAGCGAGCTTTTGGTGTCCTCCAATCGCGGTGGGCCATTATACGGTGCCCGACACGAAGACGATGTCGCGTATATTATGTTAGCATGTGTCATATTGCATAATATGATAATAGAAGACGAAGGATTTGCGGCAGAGCGCTGGGCACCGAAAGAGGCCGCAAGTACAAGTCACGGTGTTGCATCCGAGCCGATCCAGATGGGCGTACCACGGAGCAATGAATAGTTGATCCAACATTTTACTGGTATGCGTAGGACCACAACACATACCACACTCCAGACCGATTTGATTGAAGAAGTTTGAGCACGTAGGGGAGGCGATGCAGTGTGAACACCTTTGTGATTTGCACTAGATTAAATTTCATTGTATAATTTTTCCTGTACTTTAATACGATGAAAATTTAGTGTTTAATTTTAATTTCTTCACGTATTACCGTTTTCTTCTAATTACGTATACTCCGATAAATTTAATTATAATTAAAGTAACATAAAAAATGAAAAAAAGATTGGGGCTATTGAAAGTGTCCACCATAGTGGCGGAAATTTTTTTTAGGGCTGTGAACAAAAACTGAGGCTATTGGGGTGTCCGCCTTATAGTGGACACTCTTATTTCCTAAAAAAGAAAAGAGTTAGGGTGTCCACTATAGGAGGACAACCGACTCCCACCGCCGCCCCCCTTCTCGCACAGCCGTTTCACTTCCGCGCCGCCCCATTTCCACGCAATAGGGCGCCGCTGCCCTCGCCCCACCCATTCTTCCTCAGCCGCGTCCTCGCCCCCTTCTCGCCGACGTCCCTCTCACTATAAGCCGCCCCGTCGTCGCCCCTGCCGGGGCTATAGCCGCACCGACGTTATAGTGGATGCTCTTAGAGAAAGTAAGAAAAATCAATTAGTGAGCAAATCTTGAAATGAATGTGAGCAAATCAAATCATATCTGATACGCATATTTGAGCAGGATGATCAAGGGAAGAGATTTACTCCACATCCAATCATAATCGTGTACAAGATTTCAACTAAGAGGGCATTTAATACAAATACAGAAAGATCAACGCCTAGTATGCTTCCTTAATTCTCAAAGCTTATATTGGCCATAGTATCAGCAAAAAGAGCAAAATATCTCTGACATTCAATCAAACCTCCACAACTTAAACCTTCATCCACTTGCCTAGAAACTTGCAAGGAAACGAGGAGTATATAAGGGTATCCACTATGGATAGCTGCGGCTAAAGCCGCGGGTTGGGGCGGTCGCGGGGCGAACCACAGTGTAGGCGACGTCCGCCCCGGGGCGGACTGGCATTCGGCGAAACCGGGGCGAGGACGCGCTGGTCCGGGGAGGGGCGGGGCTATAGGCCGCGCCGACCGCCCCCTTGAATTTTTTTTTTATAATTTTCGACAATTTTTTGAGAGATGAAGGGAGAAGGAAGAAGGAAGAAGGAATTTTTTTTAATACACGATTTTTTGTTATAATTGATTATAATTGGTTATAAAATTTCGGGGATATTGAAAGTGTCCACCATAGTGGCGGAAACAAATTTTTGGTACTATGGACAAAAAAATTGGGGCTATGGACAAAAAAGGGGCAGGGCTATTGGAGTGTGCCTTATAGTGGACACTCTAAACCCCAAGCCTTTCCACTTTAGGAAACCCATCACTATCAAACATTCCAAGAATTCATTTCACACACACATAGAATAAAGGAGGAGGAGTACGAGAATGGAGAGTTGCAGATAATCGTAGGATCAAGCTCTACAATCCAACAACACTTTGTTCCCACATCAAAAGATAAACACCAAGCCTTTCTTTTCTTTCATCTATGTGCAAGCATGCATATATAATTTCGAAGATAGAATCTGCCCAAATTTAGAATTTACAACACCTAGCCTAATAGTATGTTTCACCTTCAAGTCTTCCAAATTACAAGAAATGCTAAAGTAGACCCAAAAACGTGAAAACCCAAAATGAATTCAATAATAATCAAAAGGTTAGAGAGTTTTATCTTGGGAGCACACTTCTGCCGGGGATCCGTCAACAGCTCCCGCAGCCCGCACCAATCACCGCCGAGGATAAATTCACATTCTCTACAATTTACAAATTACACACCAAACTTTTAGATCAAAGGTCAGATCTTTAGGAAAATAATTAAAATGGAAATAGAATGAAGTACCCTTACCTTGCTTGTCTAAACCGGCGAGAACGGCCGGAGAGAGGGCAACATCGGTGGTTCACTACCGCGTGCAGCAATGGCGTGAAGAGAAGGCCGAAGCCGCCGCCTGTGCATGCACATTGGCGGCGGCGGCAGATCTGGAAAGAGAGGAGGGCGACGGCGGTGATCGGTGTTGGCGGCGGAACCCGAGAGAGAGATAGACGGAGGGCCACGACGGTGAACCGCCGCGCGCACAGCAGCGGCGACGGCGGTGGTGTGAGCAGGGCCAAGAGAGGAGAGGGGAGTGGGGGAAGAAAGAGAGAGGAGAGAGGGAGAAACGGAAGGGGAAGAGAGAGGCACCGCCGGAGGCAGAGGCGGACGGCGGCGACGGTAGCAGCTGGAAGTGAGAAGGAAGAGCTTCTCTCACATCAATTTGGGGTTAGAATTATTGTGAGGAAGATGATGAGTTAGTATATATGTGGGTTTTATTTATTTCTTTTAAGCTAGCATTTTAATTGATGATTGGGCTGCATGTTATTTAGTTGGGCTAAGAGGATGAGATAATTAAAATTCGAGCCCAACTCCTTTTAATAAGTTGGGCTGCAGTAAATTTATTTAAAAAGGTGGCCAAGAATTAGTTGGGAGAAATTTATATATATAATTTTTAGCCTAAGTTTAAGTTAAGGTTCAATTAATATTTTTATATGGTTTCTTCTAATTGTATAACTAAGACAAAATAATTGATCTTTTGATTTATTTTAGAGTTTTTCCTAAAGACTAAATTTTCAAAGAAAAAGACACATAGATACAATTTAGTCGAAGCCCGATAATAGTGGAAGACGAAGCATCAAATAATATGAGTTTTAGAAATTCTTTAAAGATAAGTGAAATAAGAAAAGGAGATCAATTATGAGGCATGCATTCTAATTTATGTAGATTTGTCCTTGAGTCTAATTAGTGTATTATTATATTGTGATGTTTTCAAAAAGGTTCGCTCGACCTCGTCATGGGGTATCCTCATACATACATTGCCGGTGGCCACGCCGTGGCTTGGACCCGCAGCATCAGCATCATTGGCCCAATCCGTCAGTGCTGGACCTTCATCTTCGACAATCATGTTATGCATGATAATACATGCGTACATCATATCGGCGATGCTGTCAGCATACCACAGCCGTGATGGACCCTTCACTGTCACCCATCGAGCCTGGAGCACACCAAATGCCCGCTCCATATCCTTGCGCGCTGCCTCCTGACGACCCGCAAAATATACTTTCTTTTCTTCTGTTGGGCATCTGATCGTCTTCACAAAGACTGGCCACATAGGGTATATCCCATCAGCCAAATAATAGCCCATGTTATGCTGGTTGCCGTTGGCGATGAAATTGACGGCCGAACCGACGCACATGCACTGGTCGTTGAAAAGGGGCGACGACTGGAGAACGTTGATGTCATTGTTCGACCCGGCTACTCCAAAATATGCATGCCAAATCCTTAGCCTGTAGTCAGCTACCGCTTCAAGGATCATCGTGGGATTCTTGCCCTTGAAACCTGTAGTGTACACCCCTTTCCAAGCAGCGGGGCAGTTCTTCCACTCCCAGTGCATACAATCTATGCTGCCTAGCATCCCCGGAAACCCGTGCTGAGTCCCGTGCATATCCAGCAGAGCCTGATAATCTTCGGGGGTAGGCTTCCGAAGATACCTATCCCCGAATATCTCCCTAACGCCCTGACAAAAATACTTTAGGCAATCGCGGGCAGTCGTCTCGCCGATGTGGAGGTACTCATCGAACATGTCAGTCGCGCCTCCGTATGCCAGCTGCATGATTACGGCAGTGCACTTCTGAATCGGAGTGTGGCCGGGTTTACCAGCCGCATCCTCCTGCACCCTGAAATACCCGTATCGACGCTCTAAAGCGTCCACGATACGCATAAAGAGCGGACGATGCATCCTAAAACGTCGCCGGGACATGTTTTCCCCAAATCGTGGCTCCGGAGTGAAGTAATCCTCCTACAACCGACGGTGTGCAGTGAGGTGGTCCCAGGGTACTATAGATCGACGATGGATCGGTCGAGGTACCGCCGGCGCCAAGACCTCCTATATCTCCCTCTCCGCTGCCTCCCGCACACGTGCATGAATTACCCTCATTATGTCATCATACCCCCCACCACTACCACCCGCACCGCTACCGCCCGCACCAAAGCCACTACCACTACCACTACCAGCCATTCTGGATATATTAAAGAAACGTAGAGAGCGAGAGAGATACTCGTTAATACAAGTGGTGCGAATGAAATGAAGTTCAACGAGCCGTATTTATAGAATTTTCAAAAAATATATATAAAATAATCGGGACGTCCGCACGGACGTCGCGGCGGACGTTCCGGGAACGCCGCGGAACTCCGGTGTCCGCAGCGGACGTCCGTATCCGCGTCACCACTGCGCAATGGCGGACGTCCTGCGCGGAACTCCGGCATGCCGGCCGGACGTCCGCCGGGATGGGCGCCATTGTGGATGCTATTAGGGTTGGGGGCCGTTGGGCTTTTAGTTTAATATGTCGTGAATCGTGATAGAAAAAGTGAATACTATACTTATTAGTACTAATTTCACAAGATTTCCGGTATACAATACTTTTAATCATGTTTTTATAATTTTCTTTATTGTCTTTATTTTTATTTGGTAGTACTTTTAGAATTCTTAGAATATCGACGGATAGTTTATACATTAAAAAACTTAAATTTTTAAAAATTACCATCATTGATCGACCGATAGTTTATACACTAAAAAAAACTTAAATTTTTTAAAATTATCATAATTTAAGACGCAAAAGAAAGTATTCCTAAATTGAGGACATATTATCCTAATCTTTTACTTTTTCAGGAACTTCTATTTGTATCCCCTAATTTTAGTTGGGACACTAACAATAATGATACTTTATGAAGCGTTCGTGATATAATTAGACACACATATTAGTGTCCTTAATATCATTAAAAAATGTCCCTATTCGAATTTTTTGTTGTAGTGACAACAATTCAAATAAGCTTGAAATAGTTGAAAGAATGTTTTCTATAATGAAATATGTCCAAGCCTAAGCTGCGAAATAAGATGAGATGACCGATTGAACGATATCTTGTTTGTATACCATGAAAGGTATATATTCATTAAAATAAGATAGAGATATTTCATTTCTAATGTATTTTTATTTTAAATAAATATTTAAATATTATTGTATTTGTTGTCTCGTTTTGTTCGACCCCACAATTTTTTTTGTTTCTGGATCCGCCATTGCATCTCATGATTAGTTATCTAACAAACCGAACAAGGGATAGACTTAATCTTTTCATTTTCAATTGGTAATATTAATTTTTATTGCCTATATATATGCCTTATTATTAGTTTAGTTGATAGCTTTTGAAAATTTAATAAACAAGATTTAGAAACTAGAGTTTTATCGCTTGGTTTCGTGATCCTCGCATGTTCAGTCAATGTCGAGAGCGATTTGGCATAATATCGATTATGAGATAAGATCGCACCAGGAACATATTTTAAAGCATCGACTTTTGAAACTTGTTTTATTCGACTTTGTTAACTAAATTTTATTGTATAGTACTTATAGTATAGTATAATTACTGTAAATAACTACTCGAGTGGGGAAATTAATAGATCCAATACATTGTTGATGAATAATCTGTGTAACAAATTAAGGCCAAAAAAGTCTCATCAAGGAGTATTCGCTTTGGTTTGAAAACAGGCATTTTCTGCACCTTACTCACTAAAATCAGACAATTTTTTAAAAATCATTCCATAAATTGTAATTAACCTTTATATTTCTCTTAGTGCAGTGTTAATTCGTAGTACTCCCTCCTCCGTCCCAACTAAGTTGAGTCACTTCTTTTTTTGCACTCGTTTAAAAAAATCGCATTAATAAATAGTTAAAGTGGATATATAGTAAAGTAAAAGCGAGAATAATGTAGATAAGAGTGAGAATAATGTAGATAAGACTCTTATCTAAATTATTCTCGCTTTTACTTTACTATATATCCACTTTAACTATTTATTAATACGATTATTTCAAAATGAGTGCAAAAAAAGGTGTCTTAACTTAGTTGGGACATAGGGAGTACTAATTTGGTCACTTGTATGTTGTCAAAATATCATGCATCTGTAGTATATATATATACGCATATATATATAGAAAAGTGATCAAGGTATAACTAATTTTAAGTGTATAACTAGAGAACAAATCTCAGGCACATAAATAAATGCAACAAATATTATTTATTTTAATAATGTAAAATAGGCCAAGGGTATTTTTGGAAATCACATTATGAAATTTGTTCACGCTCATACGCGACTCATTTCATTCCAGATTTTTTTCCTTCCAAATCTCCTTCCAAATCTGATCACTTTCCTTGCAAATCTCCTTCCAAATCTGACCAATTTCATTCAATTTATAATAGGCGATCCAATTCAATTCGACGCAATTCAATTCAATCCGTTCATCGTGATTCAAATCAATGGATTTAATTCTGAGGTCGGATGAAGATTATTTCGATTCCGACTCATCATCGTCGGGAGAGGAAGCTGAGACTTCTAAAGGTAATCATTATACGTTTCACGTTTATAACAATTACAGTCGATCATGATTAGAGTGACGAAGATGAAGTTTGTGTGTTTGTTCTCATCATGATTAGAGTGTGTATGATGTGAAAATACGTTAGAGTGATGTATTTATATGTTAACGTGATGTATATAGGCTTTAATTGAAGCATGTGTGTTTTGTGAATTGAAGAGTGCTATGTTTTCCACACTTAAGTGAAGTGTGTGTGATATTTGCGTATAGTGATCTATTTTCTTCATATCAGTGAAGTAAAAACATGCTTACATCGATGTTTTCCACGGTTAAGTGATGTTTCTGTGATATTTGGGTATAGTGATCTATTTTCTTCATATGAGTGAAGTAAAAACATGCTCACAGTGATGTTTCTGTGATATTTGGTTATAGTGATCTATTTTGTTCACATCAGTGAAGTAACAACAAGCTAAGAGTGATGTATTTTTTTCATCGGTGTAGTGAAGTATATAGAGCATATAGTGAACTATTATATGCTTACAGTGATGTATATTATTCATTTTAGTGGACTATGATATGCTCACAGTGATGTATATTCTTCTTTCAGTGGTTTACGTACCAAAACAGTGCTTGGAAGGAGCTGATGCTCAAATTCTATTAAATGAGATACGCAGGAAGAAGCAACTTTGTGGTGTATTTACATATGAGTATGAGGTCAACTCAAAAGATAGACTGACACGTTTGTTTTGGTGTGATCCTACTGCCAAGAGAAACTATCATTTGTATGGTGATACTGTTTCTTTTGATACGACATACTCAACAAATAGGTATGTGCACACTAATTACTAATTTTCAATTCAGTGAAGTATATTGTGCATTACAGTGATGTATATTGTGCATTACCGTGATGTATATTTCTCCATGCATACAGTGAATTATTTTTCATTTTAGAGAAGTATATTGAGCAATTAGTGAACTACAATATGCTTACAGTGAAGTGTATTGAGCATGCCTTGACATGGAGTATATTGAGCATATAGTGATGTATATTGAGCATTACAGTGATGTATATTTCTGCATGCTTATAGTGATTTTTTTTTTGCATTTTAGGGAAGTATATTGTTCATATAGTGAAGTATATTCTGTATGCCTTATAGTGATTTTAATATGTAGGTACTGTATGATATTTGCTCCGTTTACGGGCCTGTGACATTTGCTGCTGGCCTTTTGTCCAAGGAAAATGCCTACACCTTTTCATGGTTATTTAACCAATTTGTAACGTGTATGAGTGTGGCTCCCAAACTCATTGTAACCGATCAAGACTTAGGAATGAAAGTTGCTATTGAGGAGGTCCTTGTCAATACAAGACACCGGTGGTGTATGTGGCACTTTATGAATAAAGTTGCTGACAAATTGCCAAAGAACATGCTTGGTAGTGAAGAACTAAAGAAGGAACTGAATGCATGTGTATGGTCAGAGTTGATAGAACCTGGTGCATTTGAAGAAACTTGGCATGCTATAAAGGAAAGATATGGGCTGGCCAATAATGACTGGTTTTCATCAATTTTTGCATCCAGAAAGTTTTAGGTTCCAGTGTTTTTCCGTGATTTTCCGATGAGTTCGTTGATAAAGACAACTTCTTTGTCTGAATCTCAGAATAGCTTCTTTAACAGGTACTCAAAGTCTCGGGCTAACCTTATGCAATTTTATATGAACTATAACCATGCCCTGGAGGCTCAAAGAAGTAATAGCGCAAAGCTTGAATACTATGATTCAACAAAAGTGCCTATTTTGCGAATAGAATTGGAAATCGAGAAACATGCAACAACGATATATAGTGGTAGTGCTTATAATGCAATTCAAGAAGTGATAGTTTATGTATGTTTCTCTTTGTCTTGTGCAACCCTAGGAGTGTCTACCAATAGAGATATTGAAGTATATAATGTAAAGGACAAGGATTCAAACTCATGGACAATGACTTACTCCATTGGTGATGATACCTATTTTTGTGGATGCAAAAAAGTTTGAGAGACTTGATCTATTGTGCAGTCATATATTTTGTGTGTTGAAATATAAGTTTGTTAAGTTGATACCCGAGAAGTTGCATGGAGGGAGATGGTTGAAGTCACAGTTTGTGAAGCCAATACATGGAGGTTTTTGTGATGATCAAGAAATACACCTTACCGTGGAAAAGAAGAAGATTGCATTTAAAAACTTGTATACATTATTCATTGAAACATCACAAAGTATTGAAGGGAACATTGATCAAATCAATGCATTTGCTGCAATTATTGAAGAAGGTAAGAAGCAGCTTCTCGGAGAAGGTGTTGTTTTGTCTTCGACAGAGAAGAAAGCATTGATTGAGAACTTCTATGGCTCACAAGTTCCGAACTTTATTGAAGTTCATCCTCCTGATGTTATTAGTACAAAGGGAAGTGGAAGTAGGAAGAAATCAAAGAAGGAGTCGGCAATGAAGTTAGCAATGAAACCAGGTCGAAAGTGTAGAAACTGTCATGAGATTGGACACCATGATTCTAGGAACTGCAAAAAGGTTAATGAGAAGGCAAATCAGAGGCAGTGAGGATTTGGAGATAAATAGTTCACTTTGTAGCCTTTTTAGAACACTAATGATTCATTTTATTACACTTTTGAGTGAATTTTATCTCAATGTAACTTGGTTTTTGTGTTAAGCTCAAGTGCCAATAAGTTCACTTTTATATGTATTCGTTTTACTGCTTACAAGTCCAATATTATAATTGATATGCTTTATAGTGATGTAAATTTTGATTATAGTAAACTGTTTTTCCATATCAGTGAAATATATTGAGAGTACAGTGACGTATATTGGGCATAGAATACATCACTATAACCATGTTTTTACTTCACTGATGTTAAGAAAATACATCACTATAGCCATGTTTTTACTTCAATGATGTTAACAAAATACATCACTATAGCAAAAACTCAAAGAAACATCAATCTGACCATGGAACACATCAATATAACCATATTTTTACTTCACTGACATTAACAAAATACACCACTATAGCCATATTTTAACTTCACTGATGTTAACAAAATACATCACTATAGCAAAAAATCAAATAAACATCACTCTGACCCTGGAACACATCACTATAACCGTGTTTTTACTTCACTGATATTAACAAAATACATCACTATAGTAAAAAATCAAAGAAACATCACTCTAACCCTGGAACACATCACTATAACCATGTTTTTACTTCACTGATGTTAACAAAATACATCACTATAACAAAAACTCAAATAAACATCACTCTGACCCTGGAACACATCACTATAACCGTGTTTTTACTTCACTGATGTTAACAAAATACATCACTATAGCAAAATATCACAGAAACATCACTCTAATCGTGGCAAGGATCACACTGGTTTCCTTATGAGTGAAGTATATTGACAGTACAGTGATGTATATTGTGCATATAATGAAGTATATTGTGCATATAGTGAAGTAAATAGTGAACAAGATATTAATGTAAAATAAGAACTGGTATTGAATTTAAATGAAGTTTTCTACAATAGTTCATGAACGCTTGAAGTTTACAATCGTTTTTTCCACATCGATGACCATGTTTTTCCCATATGATTCATAATGTTTTGATACTGTTGCCAAGTTCTTCAATGACGCATGGTTTATTTCCGACAACATTAATGCGCTGTAATACTTTTCTCTTAATCTTTGGAGTGTTCCCTTGCTTCTTGTAGATAATCCACATTTCCAATCTTGTTCCCGCTCACCATGATAACACTCCATATGTCTCATCAAAAAAACTCCCCAATCTTCTGCATTTGATCTTGTTCTCCAAGTTATTTTGAGCCTTTTTATGTTGACATCCTTTATTGATTTGCATTGTATGTGATAACCCATTTTTGTCAAATAATGACAAAAATACACTCTCTGCAATATATCATCATGAATATCAGATGTAGTTCACTATAAAGAGTATTCTACTTCACTGTAATAAAAAAAATACTTCACTATATATCATGTATACTTACCATAGTTTAGGTATGCTACCATAATTGACTGTGATGTCCTCATCGTCACCATTCTTTGAATTGTCAATCACCACTACACTTTTAGTGCTAAATTTGAAGCATATGGTGTAGTAACGTTCCGAAGCACAAATTGGAAAAAACACCTACAAAGATAATAATAATAATTTCAGAATAAAAATAATTAGTGAATATAACAAAGAATTTATTGTGTTCAGTATTTACCAAATCTACGTCGGCCCAATTGAAATACAGAATTTTTTTAACCTCATTTTCTAAATTGTCACAGAATCTATCAGTTATGGCCATTATGTCAACCCCATCAGGCCGGTGAACAACTGTATACAGCCAAAAGACGAGACAAGTCAAATCTGGATAGAAGTAAACATGCTTTATAACGAACATATACCATGCAGTTAATTTTTCAAAATTTATACTATTCTTACGGATGGGTATGTTGTGAAAAAGAGGCGCCTCGATGAAGATAGAGCTCTGTATGCTTCCATGTTATTCAAATAAGAAGCCCACGCGTTGATCACACCCACTTCTACTAGCGTATGTGGCAATAGTGAACATAATTCTCTTTTTGTCACCATTACGACATCGTCATCATACAATATGTTGTCCCTGTTCAAACATGTGTGTGTTAGCACATCTTTTGTATATTTTTCCTTCTAAATCAGAAATATAATATAAATCTTACTCATTTAATTCATATGTTGTCATAATCCACAAAAAGATTTGTGACTCTTTCAAGGTAAACTTTGTTTTCGCCCGAACTACTCCTTCAAGGAATGGAGATCGCAATGCAGCAGATATTCTCTTATCGGCTTTTGAACGTACCTCCACTTGTTCAATCCCAGCACTTGCCTGTCAGGGCAAGAATGAGATGAAAAGTTCACTGTATTGTGTATATACTTCACTATATAAGACATATAGTTCACTTGATGTGTGTTAAAAGTATTGGTCACTGGATGAGATATATCATTGTAGTACACTTACAAGGTCCGGATCGTAAACTATTAATTCAGTCGACGAATTTTGGCCAGATCCTTTCAATTCTGATTGAACGTAGTCATCATCATCACCTAGCGCCATGCACGCTTCTATTGCAGATGTAATTTGGGCATCCACAATGTCGTCCTATTTTCATAATAAGAAAAGAAATGAAAATACATCACTATAACAAAATATCAAAGAAATATCACTCTAACCCTGGAACACCTCACTATAACCATGCTTTCACTTCACTGATGTTAATAAAATACATCACTATATCAAAATTTCACAGAAACATCACTCTAATAGTGTAATACATCACTCTAACCATGTTTTTACTTCATTGATGTTAACAAAATACATCACTATAACAAAATATTAAAGAAACATCACTCTAACAGTGAACACATAACTCTAACTATGCATTTACTTTACTGATGTTAATAAAATACATCACTATAGCAAAAAATCAAAGAAGCATCACTATAAGCATAATTTTATACCTTCAACTGTGTGTTTGGTGGTGATGCTTTAGTTACATCTTCACAAAATTCATTTGTCTCCTGCAAATAATGAAGTGTAATGTATCATAAGAATAATAACTCAAAAAAGTAAAAAAATATTATTAATTAGTACACAACATCATACAAACAATTTTTAGTTCACTCTGAATCAAATGTTAAGTGTTAAAACATAACAGACCACAATCAAATTCTTTACTATATCCATGGTTTTTGTTTCAACTCTTCAACTTACTGGTTTTTTTCCCAAGTTAATCTCAATTAAAATTGATGTGCCTTCAGTCATTAATTTGCACTTTTCATCATGGGCTTCCATCATTTTTTTCATGAGATCAATCCATTCTGGATCATCTTCTTGATCCTCTTCCATAGCCTGTGTCATGTTGTCAATTGGATTTGACACAGCTTGGTCTTCTTGATCAACCTCCACACCCACCATCTTTAGTGCATTTATGGCTGCAACTTTGAAGCAGTTGGCGTCATTGCTACTTGCCGGAACATCCTTCATATACTTCATCATTTTTGTAATAGCAGCTGCAACCTCCCTTATTGAGTTTTTGATTTCATCAAACGAAGGAGCATCATTAGTTGAAGGGGCGGCTTCATCAGTTGAAGGAGCTTCGGGTGCTGGTAGAGTAGTTCCAGTGGAAGGAGCTTCGGCTGCTAGGAGAGTATTTCCAGTGGAAGGAGCTTCGGCTATGGGCAGAGTATTTGCAGTGGTAGTGGAAGGGACAGAGGCAGTGACATTGATTGAATTCTTGTTGACGTATAAAGCTTCAATGGATACCAGGTCGATAATACTTTCTATGCTTTCTCTGCCAATGATACCTCCATTATTGAATTTCATCGGACCTCTCTCCTTAAGAAGGGATGTTGTCCAGTTCCGGACGGTAGGGAATCTTCTAACCACCAACCTCATACGGTAGACAACCCTATCTACATAGCAAGCCTACAAAAAACATATCAATAATAAAATGCATCACAAACTCTTCACTATAACCTTAAATTACACCACTCTAAGCATATTTTTACTTCACTATAAAGGAGTGCTTAAAATAGAAAACTCTCCAATAGGAAAGTGATGGGTCCAGTGAATGAGGTGTATTTGTTCTTGACTTTCCAGCTATCATGTGTTGTGATTAGCATATCTAAAACGTAGCTGCACCAATTGTAGTGCCTCACATTGGAAATATTGCCAACATCATCCAAAATACGTCCAAGACATTTTCTATTTGCAGCTGGTGAGATCAGAACATTGTCCAACAGTATAAGAAAAATTTTCTTAAACCACTCACCACTATCTAGATCACTATCAAGTTGCTCTTGCAAATCAGTTGGGTTTATTGCAAATTTATCCTTCTTCTTAGCCTTTACAATGGTCGCCATAACATCATTCATGTCATGTTTCTTTTCCCTATTTATCTTCAACTCTTCTCTTGGCAGACCCAAGGTAGCATACACATCCTCCTCAGTGATGTGTAATGGTTGATCATCAACAAGTTTTATTCTGTAGCAGTTGTCATGATTAAAATTTTCGAGGAGTGAAAATGCCATTTCAGCAGGGATACTTCTGATCTTCATATGTACAAGCTGTCCAAACCCCATCTCTTCCAGAGCAACTATTTGTTTTGAGTTCATTTTCTCAATGGCATCAACAAGAACTTTCACCCCTATCTTTAAAACTAGTTTAGGTCTTCTGATTTTAACATGTTCAACAGAAACCATTGTTCTCTTTCCTTTAGCCTGTCTATTTCTAGCAGGTTGTTCTTCTTTATCATTTGTTTGTGACCTCCCATGCTTTGAGGCTGGAAGACATAATACAAAAAAATTGGTCATATTCATGAATACACACTTAACATAGTTCAAAATTATACATGAATGACTCTGGATACATATTATATTTCACTAAGATACTAAATAATTAAATAACTCACTATGTGGTTTTTGTGTTTGTGGCCTATCATGTTTATTCTTAGACCTCATTTCAGGAGAAGTTGTAGTAACTTGTTTTCGAGGTCCATCTTCCCGATTCTTCGACCTTATTTCAATAGAAGCTGCAGTAAGTTGTTCTTGAGGTCTATCCTCCTGATTCTTAGACCTCTTTTCGGATGCAACAGCTTCATGGATATGAGAAAAAAAATCACTATAACAAAATATCAAAGAAACATCACTCTAACCCTGGAACACATCATTATAACCATGTTTTTACTTCACTGATGTTAACAAAATACATCACTATAAATAAATCAAAGAAACATCACTCTAACCCTGGAAAACATCACTATAACCATGTTTTTACTTCACTGATGTTAACAAAATACATCACTATAACAAAAAATCAAAGAAACATCACTCTAACCGTGGAACACATCACTATAACCATGCTTTCACTTCACTGATATTAACAAAATACATCACTATAACAAAAAATCAAAGAAACATCACTCTAACCGTGGAACACATCACTATAACCATGCTTTCACTTCACTGATGTTAACAAAATACATCACTATAGCAAAAAATTAAAGAAACATCACTCTAACCTGGACCACATCATTATAACCATGTTTTTACTTCACTGATTGATAATGCTCATTTCATGCATCTGTTTTGGATCTAAATTCTGTGTTTTCTATGGTGCTAGCGTGTAATTGTAAGTCCAGGTGCGTGAATTATCTACCAGACCGAGGAACGAAGATCAACTACCAGGGCAGAGGAAAAAAGAGAAAAAGTTAAGAAAATGAGCCAAATCCTCAAGGGCACAAATGTCAAATCACAAAGACCGTTGCCCTAGGGATTGGAGCCGTGCCTATGAATATGAGGAAGAATTATTGAAGAAGAATCGGCATTTAGTTAAAAAATGGGGAGTGCGAGTTAGATAGAAAAATCCTTAGTTAGTTTCGGCTCACTTTTTTTCACTCTTAGCTCAACACGCATATGATGGGATATCTGGGGTAGTGTGGTGTTGTTTTAGAAGTGTAACACCGTCCTGATAAGGGCGAAGAAACAATCATTTACTTTTCCGCACGTACTTTCTATCACCGACTTCCTTGCCGGAAGTTCAGCGACAGTTTTGAGGCTACATCTGCATTTTGATGCTTAATCTAGTTTCTATTTCTTGTTTCCGCTCTGATTCTGATGATTTACTGTTTATTTACTGATTTGGATGTTTTCGTAACTGTTGGATGTTTGGTGTTGAGATCGGAGAGATCTGAGTTGATTTGTGGTTGTTGGCTTGATTCGGAGTTGAATCGTGGATTGGATGTTGTGGATCTAGTTTGTTAGAGTTGAATCTGTTAGATCTAGAGCATATTTCATTTTTAATGTTTGAATCTGAGTACGTACTTTTTGGATCTGCATGGAATTTTCTGTTATATGTTATCGTTGATTTGCTTGACCTGGTAGATTAGATCTGGTGATATTTAGCTTAATCATTTTGTTTAACATTCGATTTGAAGTATGCTCTGTTTCTATGCTCTGTTTCGTTCTAGTTCATGTTTGTCTGATGAAGAAGATGGTGATAATCGGTAGTTAGAATTAGATCCGCCGTTTGTTTGTTAGTTGCAGCTTTTTCTGTCGGTAGCTATTTAGGGAAATATGTTATGTTACTTTTTCTTATGCTCTGTTGTCTAGCTATTTTAGGAAACTTATGTTGCTCGACCCAGGAAATTTGGTGAATGATTTAAAGTTAATTTTCAGTTTCAAATCATGATTGAAATACATTTGAAGTGCTTTCAGTTATCTGGATCCAGTAGATAGAATAGATTAGTTTTAATTTCCCAGGTCTAGTCGTAAAAACTTAACCCTCTCGTTGCATGGCAGCAGCCGAACCCTCCAAAGTTCTCTTAATGCATTCCAAACCCTTCTGTCCTCGTGGATTCGATCCCGACTTCCCTATACTAGCCAATATTATAGAGGGTTGAGGTTTTGAAGCGGGATTGTTGTGACAACGACTGAATTTTGAGAGTTCATGATCTCCTAGACCCTGTGCTCTAGTGAATCCTCTGGACCTAAGAGTTCACTTTTACATAGCAGCAACGATCTGTTCAGCCTTCAAATGGCACCGTTGCCGGGGATGAATGGCGTTATTAGTGTTTGCATTTAGGGATTTCGGCGTATATAGTTTGATTTACTTGTTTTTGCTTTTTTCTTTTTCAGTTTATGAGCAGAGGCACAAGGTCTGGACACTGGAATAGCTCATTTGGTTGGAGAGAAGCTCAAGCTAGTTGGCAGATCAAGAAAACAGTCTCCCCTGTTACTACCCGATCTGGGTTGACAACATAGATCCAGTCCAGTTGAGTTCGAAAAGTGACGACGACCTAGCCCCACCAATTAAGGAAGAAGTCGAGTCTACTGCAGGCTTAGAAGAAGAAGGAGTCGATAAAATGGCAGCAGAACCAGACAATGATCCTTAGATAGGCTCGCCGAATGCCCATCTGAATGGCGAGCCATCCCAAGCCATAGTGATTACCCCAACCCAAAGATTGATCGATATCAAGACCAATGTGTTGGCCGTAATGCCACACTTCTACGACCGAAAGATAGAATGCTCGTATGAGTTTCTACACGAGTTCTACAAGCTTTGCAGTATCCAGAAGAGGCCACCAAACTCGACAAAAGATGATTATAGGTTGCGAGCTCTCCCATTTGCGCTGAAGGGAGAGGCCAACACATGGCTACTAAGGTTACCTGCCAATTCCATCAGCTCATGGGCAGACTTCAGACTACTTTTCTTGGATTACTTCTTTCCATCGAACAAGACCAATGCCATCAAGAAGGAGATTCTGGTATGCAGACAGGAATATGATGAGTCCTTGAGCCAGTACTGGTCGAGGTTCAAAGGATTGCTCGATTCATGTCCCAACAATCGGATGTGCGAAGCTGAGGTCTACAACATTTTCTATGAAGGGGCGAATCCAGAATCCAAGGATTTACTAAACTCTTCAAGCGGGGGGAATTTCACAAAGAAACGAGTGAGTGAAGCCAGAGAGATCTTAGGAAGGCTGATTGACGCTAAGAAGGCGTATGACTCCCCTAGCACCATTCTTAAGAGGGCGAGTGCAAAGTGAAGATCGGATGGACACTAGGATGGATAAGTTGGAGAAGGCAATTCTGATCGCCTTAGGGAAGAACAATTCACCAGACCCAGCCGAGAAGATTGAGCAAATACAAGGTCCAGAGGAGGGATACCCATGCTATGGTCAACAAGGCGATGGAGAAATCCAAGCTCAGGCGAATGCAATGGGAAGTTGGAACCCGAATGGAAGTTGAACCCAGGCAAGTAGAGGGATGCCCCCTGGAGGGATCACCCAAACTTCAGATGGTTCGACAATGACCCAAACCTGCCACCCCAACAACATAACTCCAACTATTCAAACCCTCAGGAGTGACAACCGGACTAGGTGGCCAGAAATCAAGAGGGGAACAATTGAGGCAGTCGGAAGCAAGGCAGCCAATCTAATTGGGTAAATAGGAATCAGAACAACCCAGCCAACTCCTACGTGCCACCACACCAGAGGAACTACCAAAGCAATAACCAAAGCTCTCAGCCCAACTACCAAGGAAACCAAGGATATCAAGGGTCGAGCCATCAATACAATAACAATTCTAGAGGATAAGGAAACTTCCGTCCAAATCAGGTACATGGCCCGAACCATTCTCAAGGACCAAACACTAGTCAGCAGAACTCCAGGCAACCGAAGAACCTAGACGATATGGTGAACGATTTGGCTAGCTCGCAACAACATATTCAGAACAATATGCAGTACAATAATGACGTGGTGCATAAACTTTAAGACGCTCAAGTCAAGCAGAAGGCAGCCATGGACATGCTAGCAAAGCAGCTCTCCCAAATCACGACTTCTTTGAGTGAGATGCGCGGAAACGAAGGAAGGATCCCTGCCTTAGTTAAGCCACCGGATAGGGCGAACATCAGTCAGATCACCCTCAGATCTGGACGAGGGTATGAAGGTCCGAAAATGCAAAAGGATGAATGGTCCACTCCAACTCCACTGGAAACAGGGGAAGCCGAAACAGGGGAAGTCAGAACAGAGGATGATGACCAGAGCAAAAACGGTGAAAAACCAGTACCCCAAGAAGCTGACCAAGGGATATATCAGCCACAAGGAGAAGCAAGTAAAACCCTTTCCCTACAGAGGGGAACTCAAGAAGAAAAAGGAGGATCCTGCGGACTTCATGGAAATTTTTGGGAAGCTGGAAATTAACCTGCCGTTTCTCCAAGCTCTAAAGCTGCCCATCTTCAGCAAGTTTATCAAGGAGTTTATCGCCGGGAAGTCCAAACCCAATGGCAAAATAGTGATTGGAGAAACTGTGTCGGCTGTGATTTAGAAGAGAAGAATGCCCTCCAAGCGTACTGACCCGGGTATGTTCACTCTTTCCATTTCAATCGGGAACATTAGAGTCGAGCATCATAAACGAAACGAACCCTTTGGCATACATCAACGTGCAACACATAATCACATCATAGGATAAGTTCTTACTCACACTTGTATCATGTGTTTCATTCAAAACTTGCCAACATGTATTATTTTAACATGACAGAAATCTGGCAGAACTGCACACAATCGTTTTGTAAAAATCATTAAAATTCCATCCAACCTGCGTTGGGGCTGAAATTTTATCACAACACAGTAGACACATCAAGGATCATCTAGTTAAAATTTTACATTAAAATCACATCTTTAGTTCGGTTAAATAAAAACGAAACTCACAAGATGAGAATACAAATTCTGACAGAACTGCGCAGTTAACTTTAAATATTCATTTAAAATTCATCCTTTGTCAAACGAGGCTGAAATTTATACGCAACACCAAAGACATCTCAAATTTTACTCAGTTAAAAAATCGTGCCAAAATAAGACCGTTTGGTCGGTCAAACACACGTTGGAATCTACTATCCGAACACCACAGTTTTCATGCTTCACAAATTCGAATTAGGGTTTATCTATCATTCATCTAAACACATATATTCATGCTTCCAACACATAATCATGCTTCAAAAAGATCTCACAACCAAGTTCTCATATATTCACATATCATTCACCAACGAATCATCCACAACCTCACACATACACATACATAAACGCATATCCACATACTTTCTTATGTAAAACATCAATCCCAACCGATTAATTTTTAGATCTATGATTTCTACACTCACTATATGCATGAGAGGATCAAGAAACATGGATTCAATGGTAAGAAGGAGAAAGATGAATCAAAGTATACCTTTCTCTTGAAAAACAATTGGTAGGAATGACGAATGATGCGATTCTTCGATGAATCTTGAATTTCCAACTCCACCATGATGCAAGAACAAGGAATTGGTGAAGGATTTGTGGAGAAGGAGAGGAAGAGAGGGAAAAACGTGTGGGGGAGAGAAGAGGGAGGCGAAAAATATGAGGCTAGGGCTAGGGTTCTTTTAATTTATAGTCTAGGATAAATCCCACCATTAAATAAAACAAATAAAATTGTGGAAGAATAAAATAGAGGTCTCAAAGAAGGAAAGAGTCAAATCCTAATTAAAATAGGATATGGAGAGATTTGGCAAGATATAGTAAGATTTAATTGGATTTTAATTCGAGGAAGGAAATAAACAAAGTACCAATTAAATCTACAAAATAATTCCTTCTCCTAATTACTAGGAGAAGTTGAAAATTTCAAGGGATGCACAAGGGGTCGAAAATTATGTAGAAAACATAGGGACAATTTGGTTTGGATTTAATTTAGATAAATATCCCAAAGTAATTAATTAAATCCAAGAAGATAATATTGTCCCCATTAAATAGGAGGGCCGAAAATTTCAATAAAATGGCTAGAATAATTATGCATGATTCATTTAATTTAATTCATATCCATTGGAAATTTAATCACATTATTTCACATAACTCACAACAACTAATTTCATATAATTAACTCTATTACATAGAAATTAAATTTCATAATTGAATTTCCCAAAACAACATCCCCATCAAAAAAAATAAAATAAGTCACAAATTTCCGGGGTGTTACACATGGAGAGAAATTTACTTTTAACATTGATGAGTCCATGAAAAAGCCACTGGATATAGAAAATATGCATGTTGTAGATGTAATTAAGCCCCTGGTCCAAGAATTTCTTGAGACAGAATCGATGCAGGAACAGGTGGAAAATTCGGAGTTGAGTCACTCCATTGACAAGGAGGTGGCCAGCTGGTGCGAGGGAATAAATACACTGGGAATGACAGATGAAGAGTTAGCAGAAGCAATTCTGGAATTTTGTAAGAGTCCTGAATCTGCTAGGTCTAAGGGATCAGCCCACGCAGCTAGTGTAGAAAATTTGCCTAGACCTGAAATATTAATCACCAAGAAGGTGAAGAAGAATCCATTACCCCAGGAGACAAGTTCAACAAAGAAGGAACTGAAGACATTGCCCCCAGGCCTAAGGTATGCTTATTTTTTATTAATTTTTTTTAAAAAAAGAATTTTTTTTTTCAAAAACGCCCTTTGTGGGCGGGAGGTTTAGGCAGACCTTCAACCCGTAAATAGTATCAAAATAAAATGTTCTAACAACATGATCTTAGCCCAAAAGTGACTAGGATCTAAACAAGAACAATAAGAAGCCAAATAGAGGTCCCACAAGTCGAGATCCTCTGTACTACCAAGTGGAAATACGAGGGAGAAACGAAAATTATCAAAACTAACCACAAAGAAGCTGGATCAACCTACATCTCTACGTCGGAATTGGAAGTTAGGATATCCCAGCTGGTCCATCCTAACCAGCGCCTTCAGATACCGAGGCGCAGAGATTGGATCATAGTAAGTAAGGGCAGGGGTCTGAACCCCCCTACCTGCAAGAAAGTCAGCAGCTCGGTTCCCTTCTCTGTAGATGTGTGAGAACCGAACATACCGCTGAGAAGTCATACTCCGGATCAAAGCCATGTGATGTCTGAAATCTGTAGCGCTAAGCTGTCCAGATGACAACAAGGTAACCAGAGCCGCTGAGTCAAGCTCAATCCAGATGTATGTCGAAAGCTCCATAGCCATCTCGAACCCCCGAATCAGAGCCAACAGCTTCACCTCAAAGCTCGATGATGCGGCTATCGGAGCACAGAAGGCACGCAGAAGTCCTCCATTAGAGCCTCGAACCAAGCCTCCCTCCCCCGCCTCCATTGTCGATGTAGAGAAGGCATCGTCAGTGTTTAGCTTCAACCAAGGGGCATCAGGGGGATGCCATAGGACCATGAATGACCGCAGAACACGTTATCTGGGGGAGAAAGGCATGAAATCAACCGACGACGAACATCCCCTCCAGTGGGTCGGGTGATCTTGCCGGCCAAGACAAGCATGTGCAGGTGGTGAGTGACCTGCCAAATAACATGAGAGTGACGAAAAGGACGACCGCCATGCTTGCAGCCATTCCTCTCCGTCCAAAGAAACCAAGCAATCAAACAGGGTACAAGAAAACTAATATGTAAGGCGGGAGCAATCTGGAAAGAGGACCTCCGCCAGTGACCTAGTCTAAGTGCAATATCAGTGCTCGTGTGAATCGGTATGTGCGAGGAAGGAAACCATGCATCAAAATACTCCCATGCAGAAAAAGCTGACTGACTCAAGAAAAAGACATGACTAAGAGAACGAGATGTTCCCTGTGATCGTTAACAGCAACCTAACCAGGGAGCAAGAAGCGGAATTACTGGATGTCCTCAGGAGGAACAAGAAGGCCATAGGATGGACTCTGTCAGACCTGGTGGGAATCAGTCCTGACCTCTGCATGCACCATATTAGTTTGGAGGAAGGAGCGAAACCCCACCGAGACCCACAGAGAAAGTTGAACCCGAAGATGAGAGAAGAAGTCTTTAAGGAAGTGCTCAAGCTGCTGTTATTGGGTATCATATACTTCATTCCCCACAAGATTAGTAACCGGTTGGCGGATGTGCATCGGTTGCCGGAAACTGAATGAGGCCACACGGAAGGACCATTTTCCATTGCCATTTATAGACCAAATGTTGGAAAGGTTAGCAGACAAGAAGTTTTTCTATTTTTTGGACGGATACAGTGGATACTTCCAGATTTACGTCAATCCCGAAGATCAGGAAAAGACGACCTTCACGTGCCCATTTGGGACGTATGCATATAGAAGGATGCCCTTTGGTTTATGTAATGCGCCATGCACTTTTCAGAGGTGCATGATGAGTATTTTCTCAGACCTGTTGGAGGAATGTATCGAAATTTTTATGGATGATTTCACGGTCTATGAGAATTCTTTCGAGACCTGCCTCGCCTACTTGGATCTGGTATTACAAAGGGGCAGAGAGAAAAATTTGGTGCTGAACTTCGAGAAATGCCATTTTAAGGTACAGGAGGGAATTGTTGTGGGACACGTTGTCTCGGAAAAGGGCATTCAGGTGGATAAGGCGAAGGTAGACGTGATCTCGAGGCTTCCTTATCCTACAAATCAAAAGGAAATAAGGGGATTTCTAGGCCACGCAGGATTCTACCGAAGGTTCATCAAGGACTTTGCAAAGATCGCACAACCACTTACCCGCCTCATGCAGAATGACATAGACTTCAACTTTGACGAGGCATGTCAAGGGGCCTTCCAACTTCTGAAAGAAAGGCTTGTATCAGCCCCTATCACTAGAGCTCCAGACTGGAATTACCCCTTTGAGGTAATGTGTGACGCTAGTGATTACGCGGTCGGGGCAGTCATAGGTCAAAGAATTGAAGGGAAAAACTATGTGATTTTCTATGCATCAAAGACCCTAAATCAAGCCCAGAAAAATTATGACATCACGGAAAAAGAGATGCTAGCTGTCGCGTACTCCTTTGAGAAGTTCCGACCGTACTTACTGGGGTCAAGGGTAATAGTATTCACTGATCAGGCAACAATAAAGTATCTACTGGCAAAGAAGGAGTCCAAACCAAGACTGATCCGATGGGTGTTATTACTTCAAGAGTTCGACTGGGAAGTGAAAAACAAGAAGGGGTCCGAGAACAAGGTAGCTGACCATCTCAGCAGGAGCTTCCAAGGAGATACTGAAGAAGCTATACCAGATGCGTTCCTGGAGGAACATCTGTACTTTGCAGGGGAGACCTCGAGTCTTATTCGATGGGATAAAGTGATGGCCGCAACTGGAGTTGTAGTTTCTGAAAAAGGGAAGTACCCACTGAATGCAGAACCATGGTTCGCTGACTTAGCAAACTACTTGGTCATAGGGGAGCTACCCAGTACCCCTGAGATTTCCCGAGCCCAAAGGATGAAAATCAGAAGCGAGGCCAAGTACTACTTCTGGGACGATCCGTATCTATGGAGAATGGGATCCGACCAAGTAATCAGGAGGTGCATTCCAGAATGAGAACAAAGAGACGTACTGGACCACTGCCATGCATTAGCATGCGGTGGGCATTTTGGTCCGAGGAAGACTGCTTGGAAGGTTCTAGATAGCGGATTCTATTGGCCAATATTGATCAAGGATGCTTATGAGTACTGCCAGAGTTGTAACCGATGCCAGCAGACTGGGGGAATTTCCACTCGTGATGAGATGCCCCAGATTCCAGTGATTGTCTGCAAAGTGTTCGATGTTTGGGGGATGGACTTCATGGGTCCATTCCCATCTTCTTATGGTAACTCTTACATACTGGTGGCAGTAGACTATGTATCGAAATGGATAGAGGCAACGGCGATGCCAAGTGTGAAGCAAAGGAGGTACAAGGTTCCTCAAGGCGAATATTTTCAGTAGATATGGGGTGCCAAGGGCTGTCATTTCAGACCAAGGAACGCATTTCTGCAACCAGACAATGGAAGCGCTTATGAAGAAATACGGGGTACATCACTGACTCTCTACTCCGTGTCATCCACAGAGCAACGGATAGGCAGAAATTTCTAATAGAGAGATCAAAGGGATTCTGGAGAAGACCGTTAACCCGTCAAGGAAAGACTGGAGCAGACGGCTGGACGATGTACTATGGGCCTATCGAACCGCGTTCAAGACCCTCATCAGAATGTCACCATATAGGCTCGTGTTCGGCAAGATGTGCCATCTCCCAGTTGGGATAGAGCACAAAGCTTACTGGGCGGTCAGAGAGATGAATATGAAGCCCCAGGCCTGTGAAGAGGAAAGGAAGCTCCAACTGCAAGAACTGGAGGAGTTGAGGCTTGAGTCATACGATGCTGCGATGTGGTACAAGGAGAAAACTAAGTTGTGGCACGATAGAAACCTCCGGGTGAAGGAACTGCAGGTTAGACATAAGGTGCTCATTTTCCAGTCACGGCTAAAGCTGATGCCCGGGAAACTGAAGTCTAAGTGGACCGGACCCTACAAAATCGTGAGCCTCAGAGCCAATGCAGCTGTGGAAATTCAGGGATGTACTCCTAACTCTATCCCTTTTCTTGTTAATGGTTATAGAGTCAAGGTGTTTAGGGATAGTTCAGAGCTGTATGTGGTGGAAGAAGTTCCTCTACGCATGCTCCCCACTATCACCTAACTGGTCAGAAGGTTTCAGTATTTTTCGGGAATTCTTGGGTTAGGTAGGTGAGCATGGAGTTTTGAAAATTTTGAAGACTGAACCCATCTTCCCAAGAATACTTAAACGGATTTATGTAAATAATGTGAATATGTTTTCTTTATGTTCTCTTATAAAAATCCAAACAAAGAAAAAAAATTTAAGCCAAAAATATTTTTGTAATACCGAACAACCCCTGGAAGGTAATTTGAACTTCAAAATGTTTCTAATTTCATTCTCTTTGACCTGGGAGTTTGGTGTTTCGTTCTTTTAGTTAAGTTTTTTTAAGAGTTGCAGATGAGACTGATAGCGAGGATGAGGTAGAGGAAGAGACTATGGGAGAAGGTGACTTTGTGGAAGAAGACGCACCAGTTGACAAGAGTGAGCCGGATAGTGAAGAGACGCCGGTGGATGAACGAGTAGTGAGAAGGATGACCCGACGAAGTAGGTAGGTAGAGGAACTAGTAGCGGCCACGAGGCCGAGAAAGTTGAAATTTGACTCCTCAGTAGATGAGGAGGAAGCAAACGAGGCAGGGAAAGCGGAGGAAGAACGCTACGCTACTAGGCGTAAGCGAAAGGGGAAGCAGACTGCAAGGCCCCCGACTAAGAAACCGAAGAACGCTTCCTCCACAGCGGAGATTAACGAACCTACCCTGGAGCCCATTCGGGTGCCATTCACCAAGACAGCTGAAGGCATAGAGGAAGACAGCGTTGAGGAGGTGGAAGCAAAGGGTAACCAGCCTGTAGAATCCGTATACAAAAGAACAGAAGTGCTGGTCACGAAAAAGTTTTTGGAAGACATGGCCCACTTTCGTGACCCCAAGAAGGATCAGACATACGTAGAACGAGGGGCGAAAGGGAAGCTGGCCAACTCAGGAAAATTCTACCATTCGGAGTCCTTCCCAGAGATAGAGTCAGAAAAAGAATTTCTCTCCTACATAGGCGCCATTGGGTTCGAATGGTTGCTAAATCATAGCACAATGGAGGTGCCGGTTGCACTGGCCAAAGAATTTTTCACCTCTTTCAAGTTCAAGTCCTCCACGGACACTGACGCTGACTCAATCTCCTTCTGCCTGTTCAACGAGGAGACGATGATGAGTATAAGGGAATGGTTTTTGAGAATGGGGCTGCTTTCCATGGAGGAAGATATAGGAGGCTGTTGGGACGAGAGGCAGATCGGGCCCCCAAGGAAGACTCCCGGGTTCGACACACAACAGGCTTGGGAGCTCATCACCCATAAACGTGGAGGGCACTTCAGGACTAGCATCTCAAGGGGAGTCCACATCACCAACCACCTTCTCCGCTTCGCCCAGATTTTTATTGGCTACAACTTGATGGGGCAGGTAAGCTCTACCCTCACTACACCTGAGCTCTACTTCACTTGGTGCATGCTGAAGGGTGTAAAGGTTCACCTTGGGTATTGGCTAGCCCAAGCATGCCATCTGATGACCACCCACCCGTCTCGCCATCTCTATACCTGCCATCTACTGGGTGCTTACTTGCAACGGAATGTGACAATGAAGATAGCTAAGTCCGTCCTACCCTCAGGATGTGTGATCCCCCTGAACAGTTCAACATGGATTTCTTTTTCAATAAGGGGCTCTGGCATATGGTAGATAGACGGGTCTATTTTTACGAGGTAGGAAAGGCTGAAGGACCAGTGAAAGCGGAAGGAAGTTCGGGGACGGACGCAACCACACTAGAATGGAAGAAGGAGATAGGAAAATTAAGACTGGGATGGCTACGCTAACCTCTGCCGTCCTGTAACTAAAGGAGTCGCTGGGGACACACACTGATAAGATGACCGAGGCCCTGGCCTTGATGATGAGGATGGTGACCTTTGTGCAGCAGAGGACTTCTCCACCCCAGCAACGCACTCCCACAGGACCAAACAGACCCTTTCCCCTAAGTATTTCCCTACTGATATCAGTCTCCGCTTCCCAAGCAATCGTACCAGTAAAGAAGAGGAAAGAATAGACAACAACAACCACCAATGTTCAAGTCAGGAAAGTAATCCCGAGGCCAAGTCAGCAAACAGCCATGAAGGGAGGATGCACCACCACCACCACACCCCAAGAATGCCCGGAAGCCTAGTCCCCATGGGGACCAGGGCCAGAATTGATCCACCCCCAGTAAACCAAGTAAATTTTACTTTCAGTTTTAGTTTTTACTTTTAGTTTTGTGTAGTAGTATGCATGCTAGGTTCTTACTGTTCTTCTACCTTCTCCAACTTAGGCCATGGCTTGGCCTAAGTGTGAGGAGTTTGTGTGCTTAGCATGTAATATTTTATGTGTTTCTTGTGTAACTCTTCCCACTTAGTCCATGGCTTGGCCTAAGTGTGAGGAGGTTGTTTTGTATATATTTTTTGTGTTTTTACCTTCTTACACTTAGACCAAGACACTTAGCCCAATTCTTGGTCTAAGTGTGAGAAGTTTGCGTTTTTCTTATGTTTGTTTTCTCTGTTTTGCTGTCGCCATTAACTGCCCTGTTTTCCACCTCATTGGGATTGCTTGGGGACAAACATGAATGATATGGGAGGGGGAGAGCTGTTAGTGCAGTCAGTGTCAAGCATGTAAATACTCTGTTAGGTCTAAGAATCAGTAGAAGTTTTTTTTAGGTTCTGTGTTTATGCATAACTGGTATAATAAATAGCAAAAGCCCCTTATGGAGAGTAATTGAAGAGAGAATGCATGCCAATTTGTGAATCCTTTTCCCTTAATAAATCAAAGTCAGTTGGATGAAGTGAGAATGATAGAAAATGCCTTAATTTGAGACTAACTGTGAAGCCATCTTAAAAGCAAGTTATAAGCCTAGAGTAGAACACTTTCTACTAAACACATTAAAAAATAATAGAGTGGCTGCCATTGATGCTAAAAGAAAAGTGACACAGGTAGTGAGGACTAAAGGCATTAGGGATAACCATTTGATCTCAATTCTTTCGAACTTGCTGAACCTACCTCATTGGAAAGGCACCCCTTAGTGAACTCTTTGTGCCGGTACTCGATTGTATCCAATTTTCTTTGGAACCTCTAAGCCTTCATGCCATGTGAACAAGGGGGCAGTGATGGAGTAGCTCGATGGTAGGGGTAAAAGATAGATTGAGAAACAAGGGAAAAATGAGAAAAAAGTTAGAGAAATAGACAGGCAAGAAAAATTGTAACTTGACCCAAGGAAAAAATGGTTGAAATATGGGCAGAAAATATATATATTTATATACATGTTATCAGGCCCAGGAAAAAGAAAGAAAAAATTAGAAAATAAAAAAATTGGGCGGGAACAGCTGTCACCTGACCCAAGGAAAAAAGAGAGAGAGAAGGGCAAAAAAAATTATATGGCCCAGTGAAAATAAGGTAGGAAAAATAAGGCTAATTAGCCAGGGAACATCTCCAAAATGTTGGGAAATATGAAATCATACACGGGAGGTTGTTACCAAGATTTGCCCCTAAGTTCACATGTTCGTATCATGTTTTACCTGTACTTCTCGAACTTAGAACCCTGAGATTCTCACCAATATACACTGTAACCCCTTAGCCCTATTATAGTCCAATAAAGACCTTAAGGAACTATTCTGTGACATCCAATCTTAAGGTATCAATGGCACGGCAAAATAAAGAGTGAATGATCCTAACATCCCTGGTGAGGAATGAGTGATCGAGTGAATCCAACAGATGGTAAAAAACTAAGGTTATCTTGATGAACTGACAGCTTGACTAGATAGACGAAGGGAGGGAGTTAAAAAACTAAGGTTATCTTGATGAACTGACAGCTTGACTAGATAGACGAAGGGAGGGGGAAGAATCTGAGGTATAAGATACTTGGATTGACCTTAAACGTGTGGAGATGTCTGCTAGGAAAAAAATACCAGTTTATGCGTTTATGTGTTTTTGTGTTTTCCTTTGTCTTGTTGTTTTCTGCATGTTTGTTCATGTCTGTTTTCTTTGTCAAAGTCTTTTTGTGTCTAGGTCTAGGAGTTTGTATTTTGTTTTCTTTTCTTAGGGTCGGTTAAAAGGGGAACATGCATTGAAACTTGCCTTATTTCTTTTTCTTGTCTTTCATGCTTGAGGGCAAGCATGGTTTAAGTGTGACCAGTTTGATAAGGCTCGTTTCATGCATCTGTTTTGGATATAAATTATGTGTTTTCTATTGTGCTAACGTGTAATTGTAAGTCCAGGTGCGTTAATTATCTTCCAGACCGAGGAACTAAGATCAACTACCAGGGCAGAAGAAAAAAAGAGAAGAAGTGAAGAAAATGAGCGAAATCCTCAAGGGCACAAATATCAAATCACAAAGACCGTTGCCCTAGGGATTGGAGCCCGCCTATAAATATGAGGAAGAATTATTGAAGAAGAATCGGCCTTTAGTTAGAAAATGGGGAGAACGAGTTAGATAGAAAAATCCTTAGTTAGTTTTGGCTCACTCTTTTTCACTCTTAGCTCAACACGCATTTGGTTTTCAGATGGGAAATCTGGGGTAGTATGGTGTTGTTTTGGAAGTGTAACACCGTCCTGATAAAGGCGAAGAAACAATCATTGACTTTTCCGCACGTACTTTCTCTCGCCGACTTCCTTGCCAGAAGTTCGGCGACTGTTTTGAGGCTGCATCTGGAATTTGATGCTTAATCTAGTTTCTATTTCCTGTTTCCGCTCTGATTCTGATGCTTTACTGTTGATTTACTGATTTGGATGCTTTTCGCAACTGTTGGATGTTTGGTGTTGAGATCGGAGAGATCTGAGTTGATTTGTGGTTGTTAGCTTGATTCAGAGTTGAATCGTGGATTGGATGTTGTGGATCTAGTTTGTTGGAGTTGAATATGTTAGATCTAGAGTAGATTTCATTTTTAATGTTTGAATCTGAGTACGTACTTTTTGGATCTGCATGGAATTTTCTGTTTTCGTTGATTTGCTTGACCTGGTAGATTAGATATGGTGATATTTAGCTTAATCATTTTGTTTAACGTTCGATTTGAAGTATGCTCTGTTTCTTTGCTCTGTTTCGTTCTAGTTCATGTTTGTTTGATGAAGAAGATGATGATAATCGGTAGTTAGAATCAGATCCGCCGTTTGTTTGTTAGTTGCAGCTTTTTCTGTCGGTAGCTATTTAGGGAAATCTGTTCTGTTACTTTTTCTTATGCTCTGTTGTCTAGCTGTTTTAGGAAACTTATGTTTCTCGACCCAGGAAATTTGATGAATGATTTAAAGTTAATTTTCAGTTTCAAATCATGATTGCAATTACATTTGAAGTGCTTTCAGTTCTCTAGATCCAGTAGATAGAATAGATAAGTTTTAATTTCTCAGGTCTAGTAGTTAAAAGTTAACCATCTCGTTGCGTGGCAGCAGCCGAACCCTCCAAAGTTCTCTTAATGCATTCCAAACCCTTCCGTCCTTGTGGATTCGATCCCGACTTCCTTATACTAGTCAATAGTATAGAGGGTTGAGGTTTGAAGCGGGATTGTTGTGACAACGACTGAATTCCGAGAGTTCATGATCTCCTAGACCATGTGCTCTAGTGAATCCTCTGGACCTAAGAGTTCACTTTTACAAAGCAGCAACGATCCGTTTAGCTTTAACTGATGTTAACAAAATACATCACTATAACAAAAAATGAAAGAAACATCACTCTAACCCTGGAACACATCACTATAACCATGTTTTTACTTCACTTATGTTAACAAAATACATCACTATAACAAAAAATCAAAGATACATCACTCTAACCGTGGAACACATCACTATAACCATGGTTTTACTTCACTGATGTTAACAAAATACATCACTATAACAAAAACTCAAATAAACATCACTCTAACCGTGGAACACATCACTATAACCATGCTTTCACTTCACTGATGTTAACAAAATACATCACTATAACAAAAAATCAAAGAAACATCACTCTAACCTTGGACCACATCAATATAACCATGCTTTCACTTCACTGATGTTAACAAAATACATAACTATAGCAAAAAATCAAAGAAACATCACTCTAACTTTGGAACACATCATTATAACCATGTTTTTACTTCGCTGATGTTAACAAAATACATCACTATAACAAAAAATCAAAGAAACATCACTCTAACCCTGGAACACATCACTATAACCATGTTTTTACTTCACTGATGTTAAAAAAATAAATAACTATAACAAAAAATCAAAGATACATCACTCTAACTCTGGACCACATCACTATAACCATGTTTTTACTTCACTGATGTTAATAAAATACATCACTATAGCAAAAAATCAAAGAAACATCACTCTAACTCTGGAACACATCATTATAACCATGTTTTTACTTCACTGGTGTTAACAAAACACATCACTATATAAAAAAATCACAGAAATATCACTCTAACCCTGTAACTACATCACTCTGACCATAGAAACTACGGTTGTATAAATCACTCTAACTACAGAAACTACAGTTGTATAAATCACAACTGTATAAATCACAAAATGTCAATACACGAAAATATTGTATATTAAAATTAAAAAATAGTATGAATGGCTCACGGTCGAAACCTTGGTGTATACAACCGGAACTTCTGGTTGCATTTTTCTTCGTACGTTCAAAAGCTACAAAAAAATTCAAATCTAAATCAGTTCTAAAATCAAACCTACAAATAAATGTTAATCAGTAGGAAATTTACATTTTGAAAAATCTCTTTGATTTGTAGTCATCGTGTTTGGCGAAGGAATCGATGTTGACGACTGGATAGCGACGACGACGGCTACGGCGAGGTTGAATCGCGATTTAATTTTGCAGAAGAGGAGGTTAGGTTGAATCGCGATTTAATTTTGCAGAAGAGAGAAGAGAAGGTTAGGTGAAGAACGCAGGTTTTTTCTCAAATGAATTGAATTTGCCAATGACGTAATTTTGACTGCAATGACCATTATACCCCCGCTTTGTTATTTTGGAGTAAATTTGTGATTGAGAGAACTAATTTCTCCTTAAATTCAAAAATTACATGTATTAATACTAGCCCTTGATTCTCTTGATCTTGTGGCTATGATTTGCTCTCTAGTTATGTAGTTAATGGGCACTTGCCCTAGATCACTACTCTCTCTCTCTCTCTCTCTATATATATATATATATATATAGTAGTGATAGGGGAGAAGTGTCCATTAAGTACATAACTAAAGAACAAATATCAGCCACAAGATTAAGAAAATCAAGGGCTGATATTCATCCATGTAATATTTGAAATTCATCTAGATTTTACATCTCTATATGAACGAATTACTTCACTAAAAGATGACGGGGGTAAAATTGTCATTTAACAAATAAAAATTGGGTTAAATTCGAAAAACATATCATTTTTCAAAATTCATCCTCGCGCGACTCTTTTCCTTCTCTTCTCATCATTTTGCCAATCATCCAATCGAAAATCTAGGGCTCAATCGTTCGTCGTCATCGATTGTCATCACCTCCTTCTACTATGTTCACTTGTGTGTTCACTCTCGCTCTTCTCTTCCGTCTCTTTCGCGTTTCTGTCACAGTTCCGTCGCCCAGCTCCTCACCGCGACTATACCTCCGGTTTTTGCTCCAGCTTTCAGAGTCGGTCCCGCTCTGCCGCTGCACTCACCAATAGGTCATTTTGATATTTTTTTTCATCTCATTGAAGTAAAACATGCTTAAAGTGATGTATTTCATGGTTAAAGTGAAGTGTCCGTGATCTTTGCTTATAGTGATCTATTTTTTTCATCACAGTGAAGTAAAAACATGCTTAGAGTGATGTATTTCATGGTTAGAGTGATGTGTCTGTGATCCTTGCTTATAGTGATCTATTTTTTTCATATCAGTGAAGTAAAAACATGCTTAGAGTGATGTATTCCATGGTTAGAGTGATGTGTCTGTGATCCTTGCTTATAGTGATCTATTTTTTATATTAGTGAAGTAAAAACATGCTTAGAGTGATGTATTCTGTGGTTATAGTGAAGTTTTTGTGATCCTTGCTTATAGTGATCTAATTTTTTTCATATTAGTGAAGTAAAAACATGCTTAGAGTGATGTATTCCATGGTTAGAGTGACGTGTCTGTGATCCTTGCTTATAGTGATCTATTTTTTTCATATCAGTGAAGTAAAAACATGCTTAGAGTGATGTATTACATGGTTAGAGTGATGTGTCTGTGATCCTTGCTTATAGTGATCTATTTTTTTCATATCAGTGAAGTAAAAACATGCTTAGAGTGATGTATTTCATGATTATAGTGATGTGTCTGTGATCCTTGCTTATAGTGATCTATTTTTTTCATATCAGTGAAGTAAAAACATGCTTAGAGTGATGTATTCCACGGTTAGAGTGATGTGTCTGTGATCTGTGATCTGCTTAGAGTGATGTGTCTGTGATCCTTGCTTATAATGATCTATTTTTTTCATACTAGTGAAGTAAAAACATGCTTAGAGTGATGTATTCCATGGTTATAGTGAAGTTTCTGTGATCCTGACTTATAGTGATCTATTTTTTTAATATCAGTGAAGTAAAAACATGCTTAGAATGATGTATTCCATGGTTATAGTGAAGTTTCTGTGATCCTTGCTTATAGTGAACTATTTTTTTCATCTTAGTGAAGTAAAACATGCTTAGAATGATGTATTCCATGGTTAGAGTGATGTGTCTGTGATCCTTGCTTATAGTGATCTATTTTTTTCATATTAGTGAAGTATAAACATGCTTAGAGTAAAGTATTCCATGATTATAGTGAAGTTTCTATGATCCTTGCTTATAGTGATCTATTTTTTTCATCTTAGTGAAGTAAAAACATGCTTAGAGTTATGTATTCCATGATTAGAGTGAAGTATTATGATGCATGATGTGCCTTTATTGATGGTTGATATTTCAGCGGATAAAACATTGGCAGCAATGAAAGCTCAGTTTATACCCATCAGCAAACTCAAAGGTTTCATGCAATAATTTCAGTCTTATGATTCTATATGCATATGAAAAGAAAGATTCTTCTAATTTTAAGTATTTCTATAGAACAAATGCAAAAGGCAATTGGTGATAAAGCTTCAACAAATGAAGCCGCTGCAGCCGAGAAGAGGTCAAAGAATTGGGAGGATAGACCTCAACAACAAGTTACTGCAGCTTCTACTGTAATAAGGTCGAAGAATCGGGAAGATGGACCTCGAGAACAAGTTACTACAACTTCTACTGAAATGAGGTCGAAGAATATACATGATAGGCCGCAAAAACAAAAACCACAGAGTGATTTTATTCTGAAATTGTTATTATCTTTGTAGGTGTTCTTTCCAATTTGTGCTGCGGAATATTACTGCATCGTATGCTTCAAATTTAGCACTAAAAGTACAGTGGTAATTGACAATTTAAAGAATGGTGACATTGAAGAACTTGGCTACAACATCAAAGCATTATCAAGAATGTAGGAAAAACATGGACATAGATGTGAAAAAAAATGATTGTAAACTTCAAGTGTTCATGAACATTTGTAGAAAACTTCATTAAATTCAATAGCCAGTTCTGATTTTACGTTAATATCTTATTCAATATTTACTTCACTATTGTACCTATTTACTTTACTATAAAGCATATTTACTTCACTAGTTCACTGTATTGGTAATATACTTCACTGTAGGCATATAATAGTTTACTAAACACACAATATACTTCACTGAAATGAAAAAGCAGTAAACTATAGGCATGCAAAATATACTTCACTATATGCACAATATATATGCACAATATATATCACAATACGCTCAATATACTTCAGTGAAATGGAAAACAGTACACTATAATCAATATTTACTTCACTAGCATATTCACTTTCCTATAGAGCATATTCAAATGTTTACCAATATTTTTTCAAGGATCGTGATTATCACTATAGAGCAGTTTTACATCATTGTACACAAGAGTTACTACACTATATAGTATTTCAACTTCACTGTAAGTAAATGTTCACAATAAATGAACCAAAACATGTAATAAGTGAGCTAAAACCTTGGAAGCAGTGAAACAAACACTTATAAAAGTGAACTTATTCGCACTTGAGTTTAACACAAAAAGCAAATTTGCATTGAAATAAAAAAATCACTCAAAAGTGTACTAAAAATGAGTCATACGTGATCTACAAAGGCTACAAAGTGAATTATTTTTGTCCAAATCCTCACTGCCTCTGTTTTGCCTTCTCATTCACCTTTTTGCAATTCCTCGATCATGATGTCCAATCTCATGACAGTTTCCACATTTTCGACCTGGTTTCATTGATAACTTCATTGCTAACACCCTCTTCGATTTCTTCCTACTTCCACTTCCCTTTTGTACTGACAACATCAGGAGGATGAACTTCAATAAAGTTCGAAACTTGTGAGCCATAGAAGTTCGGAACTTGTGAGCCATATTAAAATCACTATAAGGCATACTGAATATACTTCAATTTATGCTCAATATACTTCACTATATGAACAATATGCTTCACTGAAATGAAAAAAAATAGTACACTATAAAGCATTCTCAATATACATCACTGTAAGCATATACTACGTTCACTACATGCTCAATATACTTCACTCAAATGAATAAAAACAGTACACTATAAGGCATGCTCAATATACTTCAATGTAAGCATATTGTAGTTCACTGAATGCTCAATATACTTCACTGAAATGAAAAAACAATACACTATAAGCATGCAAAAATATACATCACTGTAAACATATATTAGTTCACTAAATGTGCAATATACATCATTATATGCTCAATATTCTTCACTGAAATTAAAAAAAACAGTACATAAGGCATGCTCAATACACTTCACTGTAAGCATATTGTAGTTCATTAAATGCTCAATATACTTCACTGTGAGCATATAATAGTTCATTATATGCACAATATACTTCACTAAAATGAAAAACAGTAAACTAAACAATATTGTTTACTGAAATATCAAATATCAGTAAAAACATCATACACAATCTAATCATGCTGAGCAACAACACTTAATTGATAATAATTGATACTTACCTTTAGATTCAGTTTTTCCTTCCTCTCAAGATGAGGAGGAATCAGAATCGAAATAATCTTCCGACGAATGTATCGGAATTGAATCCACGTGATAAGGAATGCAGACGTCGCGATTTAACCGGGAAGCGACGTCGCAATCAAACGTGAATGAATTTGGACAGGAAGCTGAATTTTTTCCTGAAATCGCGCGACACAATTCACGTTGATTCAGTGAACAAATTTGGTTAAGATTGGAAGAAAACAACGCTTGAATTTGGAAGAAATCGGCGCTTGAATTCGGAAGAAATCTACGCTTGAATTTTGGAAGAAATCACACTTTGAATTTGGGAGAAATCACGTTGAGTTTGAGATATTGAATTCTATGTTGATATACTAATTCCAAAAATGCCCTTGGGCTATTATTTTTAACAAAAATCTGAAAATTTGTTTAACCTATAAGATTAAATTGGAATAACAAAATGTGTGGCCGAGATTTATTCTCTAGTTATACACTTAAAATTAGTTAGATTTGAGATGCATTTTCAGCCACTCATTCACAACATTTTCGAAATGTCAACTGCAAGTAGATTATGTCAACTCGGGGGTATTATCGTCAATAGCCTGCACATCAAATGTCAACAACTTATAGTTGACATTATATGCGTATAGTTGACATGAATTGTATATGTAGTTGACATTAATTGGTATATGTAGTTGATATGGATTGTACACATAGTTGACATGAATTGTATATGTAGTTGACAGGCTACCTCCCCCATCCTGGGTCCAGGCCAGTGAACGCCCAAGGGAAATTAATCCCCAAGATACGCCTCCCAGGGGTCGAACTCATGACCTCCAGGATGGACGCGGTATCCAGCCCCCTTTACCGCTAGGCCAAGGGGCTTGGATTATGTAGTTGAGATTATATGTGTGTAGTTGACAAATAAAAAATTAAAAAATTTAAATTTTTTAAATTTTTTTTGTCAACTATATATACAATTCATGTCAACTACACATATATAATGTCAACTACATGTACAATTCATGTCAACTACACATATAATGTCCACTACATATACTACTCTTGCCAATTATACACATATAATGTTAACTATAAGTTGTTGACATTTGATGTGCAGGCTATTGACATTTGATGTGCAGGCTATTGACGATAATACCTCCGAGTTGACATAAGCAGTTGACATTTCGAAAATGTTGTGGATGAGTGGCTGAAAATGCATCTCAATTTTCAATTAAGCTAAAAAATCTCAACCTAATAATATATATATATATATATATATATATATATATATATATATATAGGAAAATGATCAATACAATACTTGATCTCAATACAAAATCCAGACCAAATCCAGACCATGAGATTTGACAATCCAATGGTCAATAATTAAACAAAAACACGGAGGGTCACAATAGGGTTGTTTTATATAACAAACTAGTTTTAAACGCGCACCAAACACATCATTATAAAACAACGCAGAGTTCATTACAACTTTATTTGTAGTTCACTTCATTATCGGAAATTCAAAGATTTAAAAACAATGACATCATCTAGCATAATTTAAAAATCTGAAGTTCATTATAAGTGTGTTATTAGTTCATTATAATGAACTCGAGGTTGTCTTATAATGATTTTGTTCGGCGTTTAAGGTTTAAACTGATTTGGTATTGATGACGGTCCTTTCAGAATATAATGTATCTCTTATATCTTAAAAGGATCATTCAATACATTTCACAAGATATAATAAGTTGACATATTACCTTTACATTAGACATCATGGCAAAAAATAAACCTCTTAAAAAAAAGCAGATATTTAGTTCGTAAAGCTCTGAACTTACAACATTCTTTGCACAACAAATTTAACAGTAATGATTGCAAAAATTTGAACTACAATACAACTATACAATGATTAAAAGGAATGAGCTACAATAATGTAATACAAAATCTCTGTTAATAAACAGGAGACATTAACAGTTACATTAGAGACTACATACACGTCTAACGCCGGCCGGCTGGTCAGCACGAACAGTGGAATATGGCGTTGCCAAAGCACCACGGCTTCTTCACTCTCTTCGTGACACCACCCTTGTTGCAGAACGAATTTGCAGTATCAGAGAGTACATGCGATCTGTCCATCGCCACAACCATTGGGGCCTTTGGGACTGTCTTTGACGAGGACAGCGCCCACTGCATTGCCCATATGGCGAGCGGCCTCATGTATATGAGGGAACGGAAGTGCCCATCGGTTGTCCATCCTTCTGGCGTCTGGAAAGCGTACCTGCACAAGCAACGACCGGATTATTACCATCTTCTGGGGGGCGTTCAGTTGCCATAATTAATTGTGATTAAAGGCCGTGACTAATCTTATCTTTTGTTCGGTTGCATTTTTCTCAAAAGTTTGGCCCGCCTCCATAATGTCAAGATTAGATTGTACCTCATATTGTATGACTAATTTAATCCTGGACAAATTCTACTGTTACTTATCCCATATTGTATCTCATCATTATCTTGTCTAATGAACTGAACGCCACCATAGATACAGTCGATGATGCTTGCTTTGGGATTAATAAATCCTTAGGCAATTAATAGACAATAATTGGATGGATGCATTGTACATCCAATGTACACAAATAGGCAAAAGTGCCCAAAATATGTGGTGAGTTGGTGTGGCTTACCCGTATCCCTCATCCGACCAACCGGCGAGGAATATGCCTTCAGCGGTGGTGAAAGCCTGCTCCGTCATTCCGGCATGGATCATGGTAGCAGCCGCGGCATAAGTTACTCCTGTCCATACTTCTCGAGACTGCATGCAAGTTTCGTCTACCTTACCGTTTGGATGCATTCCGTTAACAGCCCCGATCCTGCCTCCTTGAACTTTCATGACGTTGAAATCGTGAATCTTCTGGAGCGCGCTTCGGATCTTGCAATCGTCGAAAAGATCGGGCAAACCTGACGCTGCTGTGTACCATTGCCCGGCGAGCTGATCGGCTTGGATGGATTTACTGTTACTGCTAGACCCACTGTCATAGTTGAAATACGACCCGTTCCATAGCTTCTCCTCGAATACGACTTTCGCCTTCATGAATTTGTTCTTACACTTCTCGGCAAAGGCATGGTCACCTAGTTGGACGGCCATGGTCGCGGCAGCTTGCAGCGCCGCAAGCCATAAGGAACCACAGTAAGCACTTATGCCGTGAACGGTCCATGCATCATATGTTTGATCTGGGAACCCGTCGTTCTCGATCATACCGTCATTGTCCCTATCAAATTGGTCCATGTAGTCTATTGCAGCGCAGACAGCAGGCCAGACATCTGCTCCAAACGAAAGATCCCCTGTCGCAGCAAAGTCTCGGTATACCTGAAGAACGAACTTCGGGTTCAGATCCTTCCACCTACTCGTGTCGTGTATGTTGTATGCATTCATCTCGTACCACGGATCGTGAGTTCCAAGATCGTGAGGAACTGCTCCTTTCACCTTACGGATTCCTTGATTCCCCTCCGCTAAAAACCTGACTTTCCGTCTATCCTCAAACAGCACGGCCTTTGCAAAATCCGACTGTATGCTGAGCTCAATCTTTGGAAACAGCTCGAGAAGCGCAAAAGACGCATAGAAGTGCACATCATACGTGCACCACATGATATACTCGACGCCTTCCAAATACAAAAACCTACCTACATCATCGTCGTTGATGGGCTTTTGCGACTTGATAGGGGATGTTTCGAGAGAGTTCTCTCCATCCCCACTCCCACAAGAGCTCGACTCTTCTTCATCTGAAGATCCTCTAAGAGCCGTATCTCCACCGCTGCTTGGATCAACATCTACAGAGGCATCAGAATCTTCATTTACAAGCCTAGCTGATTTGTGAACTATCGTTACATGTTTCCTTTTCGATTTTTTCTCATTCGTAATAACGGAATTGATACCAACTGAATCCTCCATCGGTAAGCCTGAGTCTGCATGATAAGTGCACAAGCTATTAAGGAAAGAAAGCGGAGAAGTTGATATGAGATATATACAAGTCGGAGTTGAAAGAATACGAAAGGCAGTTGAAGAAGTATACATACCAACCCAAACTGTTCCACCAGCAACTAGAAAATATAGCTCATTGAACAGAGTAAATTTGTACCTGCAAACAATGCACGACATTCAGTCGAAGACTAATCACAAGCCGGAAAGCGAGTACTAGGAAAGAGATAATGACCACATAGCAACAACTGACAAACATTTCTATAGGTGAAAGCTTAGTAAACACATCACCAAGAGGAGTAGCGTGTAAGAAGTTTAACCATTGCGTACCATTCTGGCAGTTTATCATCTTTAAGAATAGGGTTCTGCCATTTTTCAATCTCTTCTTCCCACAACATGTACTCTAAACAAGAATCAAACAAAACAGAAGGTGATTAATGCGATTGTGGAAACTACCCCTTTCTAACAACTTTGGATTGATTAGTGAAACGACAATAGAGGTAACAAAATTACTCGATTAGTGAAACGACAATAGAGGTAACAAAATACTCACTTGTTAGAGAGTCGTGGACCAGGTCCTTAGCGGCATATTTCGAAGTGCCATAGTATTTAGTATACCTCCTGAGCCCATTTCAACAAATGTAGAAAAAACAGGTAAGAATATGCCACAACATGATCAGATTTCTTGAAAACCATGTATTTGATCTCAATGGAAAAGTGTAAAGGTAAGCAGGATATAAAAGAGAATGCTGCCTCATAAACAGTAATATAGGAAAAGGGTGGTACTACAGCTATATAAACTTCAGACAACGAAGATAATAATCTTTACATGTAAGAAAGCACATGCGTAAATATCAGAAAAATCAACTGGAATTACCTATTGTAGGACTCCCCTTTGCAGAATTTAACTTTAGGAGATGACCAAGAAACAGCAAATGCAATTGTGCACTTCCCATGAGGCTCAACCCATGTAGAAGCAGAAACTGCAGCGCAATGGGTATCCCCAGGTGACGACGGCATGCTAGGTCCCTTGCTAAAATTCTCTTGATCAAAATGCCCATCCTAAGATTCAGACTAGTTAGCTTACAACACAAAAATCATGATGACGAATATGTGACAAATCAAAGCAGTATGTGACAAATCAGCATACCTGCACCATTTTGCCCCACATATCTTTTGCAGTTACGCAGCTTTCTCCATTCAGGCCAAAACAAGGCAAAACTGAGACACTTACATTCTGAGTTTCACAGGCAGCAATTGCATAAGTCACGGGAGGGTTATCTTTTGCCGTCCTGAAAGTGATAAATATTACGATCATAGATGTATTAGTTAGTATGCATTTAGTTAAAACTAAAAATCACGTGCACATAAATTCGATTAAATACTTGTATTGAATCAGTTGTGCCTAAGTCCAAAACTGAAGCAGAAAATAATCTGAAGACACCTTGTATGCAAAATCGAATCAAACACTCTTAGACTCATTAGAAGGCACCATTGCCATTTTTGAATGCACAGTTCCATAGTAAAGTTATTAATCATTAGAACTCTCACTCTCATACAACACTAAAAAGCTCAAAACCTACTCTCAAATAAACTTCCAGCGCACAATTTAACTTGATAACTCCCTTATTAACAGTTAACCATTGAGTTTCAAGAGAATAAATTGACCCTGTTTTAGATTAACATTCTAAATTTCTTGATTGGGGAAAAGAATCTGGAATTTTCACTCCAACATATAAGAATAAATGCCAACCAACCGTCACATTTAAGTAAAAAGTATGATGACTTGCTTGTGATGTAGCAGCACGCCTGACACCCCATCATCACCTCTACAAGAAAAGAGGAAAAACAAGCACAAATATCAAAACACAATCTAAAATTGAATGATTGAACAATAATACTCTATAAGTTAAACTTACATAAATGGCTCGTTGACATGATTTCCCGTTAGATGTGACGTGCCTCCAATAGAATTCTGCAATGAAGAGAAAGATGTTGATAAGTTGGAAATTGAACTCAAACTCAGCTGCAAAACTACAACAGCTATCAGCACATGAACAACTCACCGCCCAAGTAAAACACAAGCTGACTTTTGCCCTCTCCTTCCCGGTATTCACCAACTGTATAAGACACAAAAGCCAACATAAGAAATGGAATGATTCATACTCCTCATTGATGAGGCGGTTATAATTATATTGCTCAGTGCATGAGCAGAATGTTCGCTGATATAGAAGGATAAATTTCGAATGCAAAATTGACATACAGTGTACACAAACACAGATGTGGGAAGGCTACTCTCTCTATAGTTATGAGGTATGAATGGTGATATCTGCCTACAAGATATTTTCAACTCGGGGTCTGGTTCACCTGTTGGAACAAGAGGAAAGAATGAAACGCAACGTCTAATAGAAATGGCCAAAATTGTCACATCTACCAGCCAGAAAACAATTGATAGCAAGTTACCGTCATAAACTGTCCACGCCCTGGGGAATAGAGCATGATATGTAGAATGCTGACCATTTAAATTCCAACCCCAGGATGATATACCTTGATCACTTGGCTTTCTGTCAAAATTACAAAACGTTAATCATGGCCTCGATCATATCTCCAATTCGTTTCTACTTGAAATGATATTTCACTACCATACACAATTTAAATGTACTAATTACACTGTCACAGTCCTTACCCTAAGCCTTCATGCTGTCCAGGAGATAAAACCGATGAATACTTCTTCCCTCCATCACGAGATATGAAGATCTGCAGAGCTTAAGATATTAGGTTGTGATTAACAATAGAAAGAGACATGCGTTCATCAGAAGCAGGAACTGTATTGAGGAGAAAGTACTTACAGAGAATTGATTGGCCATCACCGGTGAAGTCTCGCATGTACCAGGAAGTATTTGAAATTGCCTAAATTCCCCCCTGAATCCTCTAGATATGCTGCCGCTTCTGAAGGGCATAGAGGAGGACCGGTTAAGTTTCCATGACATGGTCAGCGAGAAAGAGGAGTGCTAGAATATAAATACTGCTTACCCCATCCCACCAAGCGGCACTCCTTGTGAGGCAGAGGGTTTGCAATGTTCTCGAGTAAAAGGGTCTATGGGTGCTTTCTGTACAAGGAGAGCAAAAGCAAAGTAAGCTCGTTTATTGAAGTATGCTGAAAAGAGCAAGATGTTCAAAAGGATGGGTGATGAGAAACTTACTCTTCCATGTGATGCTTCTTCCCGTACGTAATGCCATAGTCGTATTCCTAGTCGAATCTACAATCGTGAACCAATTTGTCTATGATGAGTCAAGAACTGTGAACATGTTCTGAGAGATAGTGATGATTACCATTTGTATGGCTTCTCTAAATGTGATACTGAATTCTTTGAGAATACTGGCATGGCTATTTAATTTCCTTCTCAATGCGTGTTCGGGAGGGGCAGCACCATCAATATCCAACTATTGCAAATGAAAAATCGGATTACAAAAATGCTCGTATAAAGCTACTACGTGCTAAATGTATCAAAATGAAACATCATATAAATGAGATATCAGTCAAAATCTAATTGAAGCCTTTAGTCTGGTTTTGTCCTCAACAAGATTCAAGAAAACATGTAACAGTGGAAATTTCAAATATACAATAACCACAAACAAAAGAGACATGATATTAAGACTGGAAAGGACCCTAGTCAATATAGAGCTATAACATCAAAATCCTAATGTTAATATTAATTTATCAATTTTAATTTTCAACCCAATCAGCCATCTTAACCAATCCATATAGCAATGTTCCATGCTGCTATGTTTGAATAGAAGAGCATCAAAATATATCTGATTCTTATTCTTTGTGTATATGCACAAAAAATGAAGGCGTCTCCAAACAAATATGAAGAAGAGAAACACATAACTATTAGTTTATTTCTATACGTGTACAACAGGCAACAGCAAAACCAATACCAATGAAGACCAGTTGTTAGTCCCAATCCAACTAATTTCTTCTGCTTTTCAACCATGTCAAAAGGCCTAAATTGAAATACTACTATAAAGTCACTGATCAAAGTCTTAAATTTCTCCAGTAACTCATAAAACACGACAAAGTCATCAACCAATATGTTAAGTGCAGAATTCACATCACTAAATACCAAAATTCAGAGCCCAGCAAGAAATGCTTACCAACTGCAAAGTTGCTCGATTAATGTATTCTTGTGGCGGCCATGAATTCTTTCTATAATGAAACAGATTTCCACCAACCATTCTCACTTTCCCAACTCAATATGCAAGAATTCAAGATTGGATTTTTTTCAGATATATGATCAACCAAACAGAAAACTACCCTCAAAAGTCAGTTCATAAAAACAATTGGGGTCTGGGGAGAAGACGAAGAATCTTAGAAGACAGAAATCCTCCCAAAATCCAATCTTTAAGATAACCCACCTCCAATCTCGGGATTAGGATATGGAATTTTCTGGGAAAATAAAATTATATTTGAGAAGAAAAATAAAATGGAGCTGTGCTTAATTGCCAGGTGGTGATGACTACGTACAGTATCACCTCAAGCCTGCAAATCCGCTTCTCTCTCTCACACACAAATAGATGTATAATATGGTGAAAGGCTTCTGTAGACTATGGTTGAATGGGGAGAAGAGAGAGGAGGGAAATTGCAATGTTGACCAGTTTGTCGTTGCATCATATTGGATTGAAATTGTTGAAAAAGAAAAGGGATGCAATTTTTGATTTTGTGGTTTGGTTCACTTCTCGCTTTGGATGGCGCAGCCTAACCACGCCACCTCTCACTGTTCCCTTCATTTTCATTTCTATTTTCTTTCTAATAACAAAAAATAGAAGTCAAAATCATGTAATTTGACAATCATTCCAAAAATCGTTATATCCAATCCGTCAAAAGCCATAATTTATTTGACAACGATTGCATTGAAAGACAACTTGTAATCCTCGTATGTACTCTTTCTTTCATCGAATTTTATTTGTACATTGGATGTTGAGAATTTGATACTGTATATTGGAATTTCGATATTGAGAATTTGATTCCACAGAGCCTCATGATACTCTCTTCTTTTCATAAAAATAAACAATTTTTCGTTTTAATATGTTCTATACCGATTTCATTTTTCATGAGCCATAGACAAATTCTAATCTCACTGTATATGTTTTTTTAATGTTTCTTTCATTTTTAACTTTTAAATATGTGGGTTATTTCTTAATGGACTAATGCAAATTTCTAGAACGAATTAAAACAAAGGAAGGAATAGAAGAATTTGAAGATTAATAAGAAAAATCTACTTGGAATAAAGAATTATGCTAACTATTAATGCTTTTCAAGTAGTTACATAGTGTAACTTAATCACATAGGCCTACGCGTGTTTGACGGGAAAATAAAGTTTTTTTAAAACCAAAAAAAGCAGTTTTATTAATAGTGAATATGTGCCTCAGAGATGGTAATAGTTAAGTACAAATTCGACAAACTGCTAAAACAATTCTAAAGTTTCGGGTTCAGCCTATGATTTTTATTCGGGCCAACAAATAACGAACACAACAAAATTCGAAGGAGTACTTCAACACACGGAACAGAGACGACAAGCGCCAAAAATGATCGTCCAAGGAGGCCTTAGTCGCTAGTGCCTCAAAATTGGCCTCAGGCACAGCACCAACAGCAGGGACCTCCAGAGGAGGACGCTCGGACTCGGTAGGGAACTCCAGAGGAGGACGCTTAGGCACGGCAGGAAACTCCACTAGAGGACGCTCCGACTCGGGGAACTCCATCGGACAACGCACGGGTATGACAGGGAACTCCATAGAGGACTCGTGACAGGAAAGTAAAGTTGGTAAAAAAAATGATTCTTGATAAAATGAATCTAGGGAATATGATTCCTAGCAACTTATTTTTTCTCGTGTTTGGAAAATTAACAAGATTTTAAATTTTATATTTAATTTTAAATACTAAACCAAAAATTTATATTATTAATAATAATAATCGTATAATCAGTAATTGTAAAATAATAATAAGATTTTTAATAAATTAATTATTATATTTATTATTATAAGCATAATATAAATAATTAGATTAACACATCGCCATTTGACAAGTAATTGCCACCTGACATGTGCTTCTTGCATTTTGAGCTCGAGCCCGAGCTCGACTGAGTGCCTTCCGTCCACTTGTTGATCTCTCGCACCTTACAACTTAATCGCGTTGTACATCGCACAAATCTTATCACAAAAAATCCTTTTGGGTTTGTTGGTTATATTTGGGGAAGTGTGATAATTTTATAATTATATACTCCCTCTATCCATTTAAAGTGAAACGTTTACTTTTTGATACGAGATTTATGTAGTGTTGTTTTGCAAGATAAGTGTGAGAGAATAAAGTAAGAGGAAGAAAATGTAGAGATAATATTATTTCTATTTTATGATAAACAATCAAATTTTGTACAATCAAAATAACGTTATATTAATAATTTGATGTATTAATTATATATTAAAATAATAAATATAGTAAGTGGATAAGTTAAAAGGACTTATTAGTCTTTAACCTCATTTTTTGTTTTTATATTTGAATTTCCCTTATATTGTTTTAAAATTTGAATTAAAGTATGCACTAATTACTTTTATGGTTCCAAAAATGTAAAAAAATTGTACACAAATCATAAATATATGACCACAATATTATGCACTTTTCATGTACTATATATGCATCCATATATTTTAAATAAATGCATTTATTTTTTTAAAAATAAATTAGTGTTTGATTGTACAAAATTTGGTCATATAGATTTGTTGAAATATATGTCATTTTTAATGAGATAATCTAACAAGAAAAACATTTTATTTTTAAATGGAACATGAGACATCACCAACTCACCGCCTAAACCAGGAATTGCCAGGTGGTAGGGGTTGGGGTGATGAGAGTCGTGAGACAGCCAGCAAATATAATTATAATTATTATGCAAATTAAAAAAAATGAGCTAACACGAACCAAATATAAATATATGACTATTTAATTATTATGCAAATTAAAAAAAAGGAGAATGCTTATGTGACATTTTTTTCATTGGTATGACTTTTATTAATAATTTTGGTATAGTTTCTTGCAGTAGAGTGGTCGGCAATAATCTATTAGCATGAGTGAGAAGATGACAGTGCACAGTCACCTTGGCTTAATTAAATCGATCACAACCGATCTCCTAATGTGATTGCTTTACAATCATAACACACATGCTTTAGTATTGAACATATATATTAGTACTGTTTTATAAATTAAATAACGCCCTTCATTTGAAACGTTGAGTTCTCACTATATATGATTTCATGAATGATGATACATAATTATTGAAGCATTATTGTGAGTTGTTATACTTTGGAATTATAATCATTATTTTCGCAATCTATAACCACCTAACTTATAATATCTCGAGTAATCTCATGCGAGTATTACTTTCTTTTAGTCAATGTTAACATTAATTTTTTAATTATCCATATATAAATATATATATATATATATAATTTTTTAAATTGATTATTGATACCATATAATTTTACAAAAATCAATATCAGATTTGTTCATTTTTTTATAAGTTCAAATAAATGAATAAAAAATATATCATTATGTAATTTTTAAAACTAGTAATATTATTTATAATTTTCAAGTTATTAAAATTAAGTAAGTTGATAAAATAAAAACAAAAAAACTTATGCCTAAACGTAAACCGTACTCACAAAAAGTGTATAAAGATAGTGTATATTATAAGTTATAACATCTCTATATATAATTCATGACAATGATGCTTTCAATTTTATACAGCTAATAACATATTGGGGTGACGCATCAATCCAATTATTTTAAATACCATGATTAAGACAATTATAGCTATACAATAAAAATTCGTACGATTTGGAAGTACTGCTTGTTAGACAAGCGTATTTTTATTTCCACAATAATAGTAATAAAGAAAAAAACAATACTACTTTTTCTTCCAACTTGTATGTCAATTGTCATATTGACTCTATGAATAAAGCTTTTATCCTTGTCGATCACACAATAGAATTCGATATATATATATATATATATATATATATATACACGGTCATGATCTATAGCAAATGCCCCTTAAACCTATAACTAGAGAACAAATCACAACCACAAGATTAAGAAAATCAAGAGCTAGTATTAATACATGTAATTTTAGAATTTAAAGGAGAAATTAGTTCCCTCCCTCACAAATTTACTCCACAATAACCAAGCAGGGGTATAATGGTCATTGCATAGCCAAAATTAGTTTACGTCATTACGTCATTGCAAATTCTTCTCTTCGCCTCCCTCTTCTCCAAAATCAATTAGTATCACACAAAATGGCGGTGAATTGCTGCTGCAACTCTTCCTTCGCCGCCACCACCACCATTTACGCCGCCGCCAGAGCTCCCAACACCATCACAATCACTCTCCGGAGGCGGAATGCCTTCTCGCAATAGAGGCGGAAGCAGATGTAGGCATGACGATAGGAGCGGGGACGGATATTGCAATAGAGGCAGCAGATTAAGTGCTGATGAGAAGCAGCTTGGAAGACGTGATCACGGCTATGGATCTGTCGAGGAAGACGCTGCAACGGATTCGTGTGAATTACGTGTTTGCAATGGCGTACAACGTAGTTGCGATCCCAGTAGCAGCCGAGCTTCTGTTTCCCTCTCTCAAAATCACACTCTGTGGTGTGTAATTTACATGAGTGGATTGTTTAAGCAAGATGACATCACCTTAAATAATTAAAATACTATAAAAATTAAGCATGATAAATCTGGAGATTTCCCAAGAGTTGATCGACTGAGCCATCGTTAAGATCTGGGTTGCCATCTGAAACGTGTTTTGAAATCGAATTAATATCACTAATAACGGTTGTAGTTATATTAAGATTAAAAAAAACAAGATAGTTAAGATCGTATTTGACCACTCTGATATCACACATATGTAAAATGCAAGAAGTCAACCAGGAATAAATGAAGTAGTCAGCGCACATCACAGGTAGATTTGGTGCTATTATTTTCATAAATACCAAAAATTTAAGAACGTGAAAGGTGACATCACAACAACTACTATATATCAACCAAGTGTGCAAGTAACATATAATAATGCATTAATCGACTTTATATTAAACTTTTGTAAACAAGAGTGAAGTAAAATCAGAATAAGAGTGATGTGTTTTGTAAACAAGAGTGAAGTAAAATCACAATAAGAGTGATGTGTTTTGTAAACTAGAGTGAAGTAAAATTAGAATAAGAGTGATGTGTTTTGTAAACAAGAGTGAAGTGAAATCAGAATAAGAGTGATGTGCTCTGTAAACAAGAGTGAAGTAAAATCAGAATAAGAGTGATGTGTTTTGTAAACTAGAGTGAAGTAAAATCAGAATAAGAGTGATGTGTTTTGTAAACAAGAGTGAAGTAAAATCAGAATAAGAGTGATGTGTTTTGTAAACAAGAGTGAAGTAAAATCAGAATAAGAGAGTGATGTGTTTTGTAAATGAGAGTGAAGTAAAATCACAATAAGAGTGATGTGTTTTGTAAACAAGAGTGAAGTAAAATCAGAATAAGAGTGATGTGTTTGTAAACAAGAGTGAAGTAAAATCAGAATAAGAGAGAGATGTGTTTTGTAAATGAGAGTGAAGTAAAATCACAATAAGAGTGAAAATGAGAGGAAGGAGGGAAAAGCAAGCACTTACATACAATATAAACTTTAAGGGGATGTTTATAGTGCACCAAGATGGTATTTTAGAGGATTTAACAGTTACTAACTAGATATCAGGGTAGTTCTTGCAAACCAAAAAAATAGCGATTAATCCTTCACAATCATATCGCTATGGAGATAATTTCCTACACATGAAGATGAGGTTTACTGCTGCAGCTTTTTTGATTGAAGAAAGAATAGAATAGAACAGGTATTAACAGATATCACAACCTCCCTATTTACACCTGATGGAGTAAATCAGTTTCTCTATATTGTACCAGTATATTAATAGGAGTATATGTGAAGGCATTGCAGGCGATAAAAACCAAACACTCACAAACGATCCAACTAGTGAAGAAATCTTACAAGATCAAAAACAGAAAATGTGTTGTCATAAAATAGGACAGCGATGCGCTCACGGCTACGATTCCCAGGAACAACTGGTGAGAACTTAATTCTCCTTCTCCTGATATCAACCCTGTGAGTATTGAAGGAGGAAGATCGTCCAGGCGGCGATCGCCGTTCTCACCTCCCTCGCCGCACTTGGTCGCAGATTTGAAAGGAGAAGGAAATGATTGATTTAAATCACATAATGTAATTTCCAAAAATACCCTTAGTCTATTTTATATAATTAAAATAAATAATATTTGTTTAATTAAGATGTGTGGCTGAGATTTGTTCTCTAGTTATACACTTAAGATTAGTTATATCTTGATCACTACCCTATATATATATATATATATATATGTATATATGGGAGCGTTATTCTCCTATTCATCCCTTAGATCCTTTGTTCTTCTTAATATGGGCCGTTAGATCTCATTCATCAACGGTCCAGATGATCTGCATTATTACACTATAATGGTGCATTATTAGTCGGTGTGCATTATTCAACTGAAAATCTGCATTATTACACTATAATGGTGCATTATTAGTCGGTGTGCATTATTCAACTGAAAATCTGCATTATTAAATGACACGTGGTACCAATCTAACTGTCGGATGACAAAATCGTGAGACTGAGATTAAAAAGAACAAAGAACAAAAGATACAAAAAGGAAATGAATACATCCATATATATATATATATATAGTTGTGATCAATGTCGAACCCTTCCTAAAGACCGAACTAGAGACCAAATCTCATCCATCCATTAATCACATCTAATGGTTATTAATAATTTCTTATTTTTTTATTCAATTAAATTGGTAAAGGGTAGTTTAGGAATGTGCAACGCTCATCCTCCCTTCCCAAATCCAACCAACTTCTCTCTCATCGTCCCTGCTCCCAATGCCCCATTCTCTAAACCTATAGAGGAGGCGCCACCACTTCCTCTTCTCTATATCTCTTTCTCTCCCTCGTCGGTGCTTCTACGACTACCGCTCCCTCCGCCTCGCTACTTCGCCGCCCGCCTGCCACCGCCATCCTGGCCACCCTTACTGTGGCGTGCGCCGGCGCTCCTTCCGCCATGTCTCATCGGCATTCCTTCTGTACAGCCTCGTCGCCCATGCCGCCGGCCTGTGCTGGCATTCCAAGGGCGAAAACCAGCGCGGCGGTCCGCCATCCGATCTACTAATCAACTCTCTGCTCTGCTCAAAGTAATCTCTCAAAGTTGAGTGTCGCTCATCCCGTGCTCCGCTACTCGGCGACGCCCACTGCTTCTTGCCCACGGCTCCGTTGTCGGAAACGGAGGGAGCTGCCTGCTTCTCTGTCCGAACGGCTGATGCGGAAACAGAGAGCTTGGATTTGAAGATTGGACTGATTCTCAGGGTGGCATCGCGGCGGGTGGTCAACGCACAGATACCGGCGGCGAATGCTGCAGTTCCGGTAGTTTGATTTTGTCATCTTGGGGTAGAGAAGCTTCGAGAACAATTTATCGTCATCCGGTTTGATTTTGAAGGATTTCTGGTGGAAATCGTCACTGTAGATTGAAGGAATTTTGGGGAGTGGAGAAGAACAGTTGGAGAACTGTGCTGTATGTATAGTTTGCGAAGAATTAATATTGTAATGAACTAAATAATGCATTTGATGAAGTTATAACCTCAAATAATGAAGTGATAAGAGCATAATTGTATTATATGCATAGTTTGTGAAGAATTATAATTTTAATGAACTAAATAACGCACTTGATGGAGTAATAACATCAAGTAACGAAGTAATATGAATTGAACCGTGTTGTATGCATAGTTTGCGAAAAATTATATTTGTAATGAACTAAATAATGTACTTGATAAAGTTATAACCACATGAAGTAGTTAACCACTGAAATGAAGTATCAAAACTATTGGAATGAAGTAACAAATTACAAACAAATAAATGTATCATTATATTGTCAGAAAATAAATAAATGAAGTAATAAATTACAAACTAATAGATGAAGTGATGAAACTATCTGAATTAAGTAATTGCTTGGTTAAATGAATTAATATATAATGAATGAATAATATTAGAAATGAAAAGAACCAAATGACTATTAATATTGACGTATAACATATTGTACTAATAAATTGAAAAATACCAGTGCAGAATTTATTTCCAGTAGGTATTACTTCATTAGTAGGTATTTACTTCATTCCAATAGGTTATTACTTCAATCCAGTACGTAATAAATTGAAAATGAATATATTTTTACTTCATTCTAGTACGTTTATACTTCATTCAAGTAAGTGTATTACTTCATTCCATCTCTTACGTAATAAATTGGAAATGAACATATTTTTACTTTATTCCAGTAGGTTTATTACTTCATTCAAATGTGTCATTAATTCAAATAGGATTTTAGTTCATTCCAATAGGTTTTCACATGATTCAACACATGTTTCTTTCAAATTCATTGAACAAGGTTTTTTACTTTATTCACTGTAAATAATAGTACAATTTATTCCAGTAGCTTTATTACTTCATTCCAAAAAGTTAATACTTCATTATACTAGGTTGTTACTTCATCCAGTAGGACTCCAAATTCTTCTACAAATACTTCGTTTCTGCAGTGTCCACGGAAGAGCCTTCAGCTTCAGAAAACCAAAACTCTGCCCCAATAATTGAACAAATGGATTGAGGAAGAGTGATCACTACTTCATTCATATGTGCATTTACTTCATTAAACAAGTATACCACTTCATCACAATAGGATTTTACTTCATTGAACTTCAATTGGGTTATTACTTCAGTCTTTTACATTGTTAAATGAGGTTATAATTTCATCAACATTGACATACATCATAATAAAGAAGAAATACTTCATTTTAAAAACACTTCCACACTCTATTCGCTTTAAATTTTGTAAAAAAGGTTAAACAAATTCAAATTCAAATTCAAAGTGGAATGAAGTAATAATTTACTGTAATGAAGTAATTAAATATAGGAATGAAGTAATAAAACTACTGGATGAAGTAATAAACTATAAATGTAATTTGACAAAAACACCATCGGTTGAAGTAATTGTTAGGTTTTGTATACTAGAAATCACCTTTCGAGTGATTGCATACTGTAAAACTCTAATGGTTATTTTCCAATAAATGCAACAGATTTTTTTGTCATAATGTTGTTATGTTTTACATTTAATGGTTGTTTATTGCATATTTAAATGTATAAGCAAACGTAACAAAGTCTAAGTCTTTGTTTTAGTAGACCGGTTGTGGGTGTCGTCCAATTTAAGGTAACATGGTCAGTTCTAAACAAAGAAAAATAAGAATTTCACAACCTGGATAGGCATAGACTACCTATCGCGAAAGGTTGCAATGTCAGTCCCATTATTTCTAAGCCTTATTGAAATAAGATGACGTTGGTGTGGTATAGCACTGAATGGATCTAACAGCAAGACGAGTCTTTATGCTATCTACTGAAAGACGAGGTCTTGATAATTAATTTCTTAATCAATGTACGTTAGCATTGAGCATACGATATTGAGTATCTACTACTTTGACTTACCAACGATCCAGGTATATTGGGTAGTGGCGATCATTATCTAGCGGTGCTAGGATTGCTATTGCGTTGAATCATGCGCGAGGAGAGTCTCGTTTGATAATATCCACAAGAGGAGCTCGAAACAAGGTTTTATTATTCGAAACCTAGCTAGTTGGAGTTTAATTACTCTATGAATAATAAATAAGAGTTTCTTGCTAAGTCCACTCTTGGAGATTAAAATATGTTAATTAATTAAGTCCATAGCAGACAATAATTAATTAATGGATGTTTGTATCTTAAGCACGGGAAATAATTGAACGCGAATAAAGGAAACCCGGAATACTTGTAAGTTCGGATTTGGAAAGGCAGTGCAATATTACTTCTGTAGTGACTGCTTGTAATATTCCAATATAAGCTTATTTAAATTGTGGGTTCAATTTAATTAGTAAAAAGCTAATTGGGTGAAGCCTGATCCAAATTCTTCCTTAGATCCCTGACTGGGCCCAATATATGACTTATAAATAGGAGAATAAAGGAGACAGAAAACACACCTTTTCCACTCACAAATTTTCGTCCACTCCTTTGAGAGAGAGAAATCGAAAATTACCTTCCTCCGTGAGCTGAGTTCTGTCTTCGTTATTCAAGTCCTAATACGGTGGTGAGATTTGCCACACAAATATCGGCGTATAGTCCGGGACACCAGTCAGAAGATCTGAGGTCTTGTATTGAAGATCTTCATGTGGAGACAGAGCGAGCCATCATCGATTCTTGATTGAATCAACGAGGTAAATTGGGTAATTCCGTAATAAGCATGTTTTAGGGATTTTATATGCTAAAGCATGTTTTAATTCAAGTTATGAGCATGATACATGTGAAAATTGCGCAAATAGAATTTGTCTAAATAATCTGCTAAATAGATCAAATTCATGTGATCGGATATTTAACGCACGCTTTCGCTGCCAGCCCCTTCAGTAATTTGGCTACCTAATGAATGCGAAAATTTTCACTACATCATCTCGTCTTATCCATTAAAAATTAGATCTAAGGGCCCTAATTTGGTCTCTAGTTCGGTCTTTAAGAGTGGATTTGTGAATAATGGGACAATATATATATATATATAGGGGAGCGTTATTCTCCTATTCATCCGTTAGATCCTTTATTCTTCTTAATATGGGCCGTTAGATCTCATTCATCAACGGTCCAGATGATCTGCATTATTATACTATAATGGTGCATTATTAGTCGGTGTGCATTATTCAACTGAAAATCTGCATTATTATACTATAATGGTGCATATATATACACCCATATATATATATATAGGGATGTATTCATTTCCTTTTTGTATCTTTTGTTCTATTATTTTTTTTAATCTCAGCCCCACGATTTTATCATCCGACGGTTAGATTGATGCCACGTGTCATTTAATAATGCAGATTTTCAGTTGAATAATGCACACCGACTAATAATGCACCATTATAGTATAATAATGCAGATTTTCAGTTGAATAATGCACACCGACTAATTATTCACCATTATAGTGTAATAATGCAGATCATCACAATCATCCAATTAAAGGATCCAAGAGCTGTGATCTGATTGAAGCTTGGACTGAAAAGCTGCGAAGGACCTTAACACACCCCTATATATATATATATATATATATATATATATATATATATATATAGGGTCTTGTTAGGTTGAGATTTTTTAGCTTAATTGAGAATTGAGATGCATTTTCAGCCACTCATTTTGAAATGTCAACTGCAAGTAGATTATGTCAACTAAGGGGTATTATCGTCATTTCATTTCAATAGCCAGAATATCAAATGTCAACAACTCGTATTAAAATGTCAACAACTAAAAAAAATTTAATTTTTTTAATTTTTTTAATTTTTTTAATTTTTTTAATTTTTTTTAATTTTTTTTAAATTTTTTTAAATTTTCGCGCGATATCAACTACTGAGACATTATGTCAACTACGATGTGTAGTCTGCATATCAAATGTCAACAGCTTATAATTGACATTATATATGTGTAGTTGACATGAATTGTATATGTAGTTGACATTATATGTGTGTAGTTGACATTACATGTGTGTAGTTGACATGAATTGTATATGTAGTTGACAAAAAAAAAATAAATAAATAAAAAAAATAAAAAAATAAAAAATCGAAAAAAAAATAAATTTTTTAAAAAAAATAAAAAAATATTTATTAAATAAAATATATGATGAAATTACAAATATGCCCTTTCACAATTAATTAATGTAAAAATATTTTCCATGTGGCAAATTCTGGACCACTCATTTAATAAAAATGAGTGGCTTATAATGCATCTCAATTCTCAATTAGGCTAAAAAATCTCAATTGATCACAACCCTATATATATATATATATATATATATATATATATATATATATATATATATATATATATATATATAGGGGAGCGTTATTCTCCTATTCATCCCTTGGATCCTTTATTCTTCTTAATATGGGCCGTTAGATCTCATTCATCAACGGTCCAGATGATCTGCATTATTATACTATAATGGTGCATTATTAGTCGGTGTGCATTATTCAACTGAAAATCTGCATTATTACACAATAATGGTGCATTATTAGTCGGTGTGCATTATTCAACTGAAAATCTGCATTATTAAATGACACGTGGCACCAATCTAACCGTCGGATGACAAAATCGTGGGGCTGAGATTAAAAAGAACAAAGAACAAAAGATACAAAAAGGAAATGAATACATCCCTATATATATATATATATATAGGGTTGTGATCAATTGAGATTTTTTAGCCTAATTGAGAATTGAGATGCATTATTAGCCACTCATTTTTATTAAATGAGTGGTCCAGAATTTACCACATGGAAAATATTTTTACATTAATTAATTGTGAAAGGGCAGAATGGTAATTTCATCATACATTTTATTTAATAAATATTTTTTTATTTTTTTAAAAAAAATTAATTTTTTTTTCGATTTTTTATTTTTTTTTATTATTTTTATTTTTTTGTCAACTACATATACAATTCATGTCAACTACACACATATAATGTCAACTACATATACAATTCATGTCAACTGCACATATATAATGTCAACTACATATACGATTCATATCACCTATACACATATAATGTCAACTATAACCTGTTGACATTTGATGTGCAGGCTATTGACATTTGATGTGCAGGGCTATTGACATTTGATGTGCAGGCTACACATCGTAGTTGACATCGCGTGAAAATTAAAAAAATTTAAAAAAATTTTTTAAAAAATTTTAAAAAAATAAAAAAAAATTAAAAAAATAAAAAATAAATTTTTTTTAGTTGTTGACATTTTAATACGAGTTGTTGACATTTGATATTCTGGCTATTGAAATGAAATGACGATAATAACCTTAGTTGATATAATCTACTTGTAGTTGACATTTCAAAATGAGTGGCTGAAAATGCATCTCAATTCTCAATTAAGCTAAAAAATCTCAACCTAACAAGACCCTATATATATATATATATATTTAAAGTCTCATTATTCACAAATCCACTCTTAAAGACCGAACCACCGAACCATACCAAATTAGGGTTTTTAGATCTAGTTTTTTATGGATGAGAGACACAAATTTATCAATTATTTTCGCCTTCATCACGAGCCTATTTTAATTCATCCGAAGGTAAATAAGTCATACTAACATGTTACGAAGATTTAACTTCATTCCAGTAGGTTTTTACTTCATTCTAGTAGGATTATTACTTCATTCCAGTAAGTAAATGCGGTTTCGCCGTCGAGTGCCGTTCTTTCTCTCTACAATATCTATCACCACCGCCACAACGCTGATATGATGTAATAAACACATGGAATGATGTAATAAATTATTGGAATGAAGTATGTGTAGAAGCATTTGAAGTCCTACTTGAATGAAGTAAAAATATTATCCAATGAAGTAATAACGTTTCTGAATGAAGTAATAAACGCACTTGAATAAATTACATTTTTTAATGTAAATAAAGTAAAAACTCGGGTCAATGAATTCAAATGAAACATATGTTGAATCATTTCAAAACCTACTGGAAGAAAGTAGAAACATGTTGTAGTTTCAAGGTGTTACGTACGGAATGAAGTAATAAACCTATACAATGAAGTAAAATGGGCTTATAATGAAGACCGAAAATTTACACAACAGCACATCTCATCAAAAAAACTAGATCTAATGGCCCAGATTTGGTCTCTAGTTTGGTCTTTAAAATTGGTTCGACATTGATCACAACTCTCTCTCTCTCTATATATAGATGCAGAGGTGTGATCAAATACAAACCCTCTATAATACAAACTATACAAACTTTAGGCGTTGACATTGTTGACATTCCCCCCAGTGACAGAATTTGTATTATGCGTTGACCAAGACATCCCCCCAGTGACAGAATTTGTATTAGGCGTTGACATTGATCCTACACACTCCTTGTAAGTAATCAACAGTTAGCAATGAGATTCATATGTCAATGTCAACGCCTAATACAAATTATGTCACTGGGGGGAATGCCAACGCCTAATACAAATTCTGTCACTGGGGGGAATGTCAATGTCAACGCATAATACAAATTCTATCACTGGGGGAAATGTCAACAATATCAACGCCTAAAGTTTGTATAGCTCATGACCTATAGATGTAACCCTATATATATATATATATATATAGGGATGTATTCATTTCATTTTCCTATATTTCCGCCTTTTTCCTTCTTAATATCAGCCATTAGATTAGAGAAATGGACGGTCAAGATCAACATTGGGTAATTAATCCCGTGTTGCATTATTTGTCCTATTTTGTGCATTATGAGGGTACAATAGTAATCTAATAATGGCTGGAAACCGCTACGAATAATGCACCACATGGTCACGAGTAATGGATGTTATTAACTATATAATGCACAATATGTGAACTGCAATGCATACGAATAAGATGTACCATGTTATGATGTTTGACACACGTTTCTTGTTTCCCCTAAGGGTTTAATAAGCTTAGGGGCCTGGGTATAGTACGTAGACACGTATGTAATCTTCACATGGTAACGAGTAATGGATATAATTGACTATATAATGCACAATTTGTGAACTGCAATGCATACGAACAAGATGCGCTGTGTTATGATGTTTGACACACGTTTCTTGTTTCCCCTAAGGGTTTAATAAGCCTAGGGGCTAGGGTATAGTACGTACGCATTAATAACAAATTATAAAACGATACGAATAATTCACCAAATTGTCACGAGTAATGGATGTTATTAACTATATAATGCACAATATGTGAACTGCAATGCATACGAATAAGATGTACCATGTTATGATGTTTGACACACGTTTCTTGTTTACCCTAAGGGTTTAATAAGCTTAGGGGCTAGGATATAGTACGTAGACATTATTAAATGCACGTATGTAATCTTCAATCCGTTGATTAACCCATATACACAATACCTCTAATAATGCATAATATATTGAGATAATGACAATTAACAGCTACATAATGCACTACCTAAATCAAATAATGCACATACGTATATTCCAATAACAACAATTTGTTAGTAATGTCTACGTACTATACCCTAGCCCCTAAGCTTATTAAACCCTTAGGGGAAACAAGAAACGTGTGTCAAATATCATAACATGGTACATCTTATTCGTATGCATTGCAGTTCACATATTGTGCATTATATAGTTAATAACATCCATTACTCGTGACAATTTGGTGAATTATTCGTATCGTTTTATAATTTGTTATTAATGCGTACGTACTATACCCTAGCCCCTAAGCTTATTAAACCCTTAGGGGAAACAAGAAACGTGTGTCAAACATCATAACACAGCACATCTTGTTTGTATGCATTGCAGTTCACAAATTGTGCATTATATAGTCAATTATATCCATTACTCGTTACCATGTGAAGATTACATACGTGTCTACGTACTATACCCTAGCCCCTAAGCTTATTAAACCCTTAGGGGAAACAACAAACGTGTGTCCAAACATCATAACATGGTACATCTTATTCGTATGCATTGCAGTTCACATATTGTGCATTATATAGTCAATTATATGCATTACTCGTGACCATGTGGTGCATTATTCGCAGATACCAAAATGTGGCAGTTACTTTTCCGTCAAATGTCAATAATAACCCTGTAATGCATACAACCACCTTCTATAATGCAACACGGAACCAGTTTTATAGAATCAATCTGATTCGTTGATGCCTTAGATCTAACGCGTAATATTAAGAAGGAAAAAGGATCTAAGATGTGAAAAGGAGAATAACGCTCCCCTATATATATATATATATAGTTTTATATATATTTTACCCACATATTCCAGACCATAATAGCCAATTGTTTGATAGTGGAGTGTAGCTAAAGAAGCCAAAATGCCCCAAAAATAAGTTTCAAAAATATATACGTGTGTGTGATTTATTTTTTCTGTTATAATGGGTGAGACGTTAATTGCCATTTGAATCATTAATCAAGGTCAATTAATTGGTTGCTTACACAATGTCTATATATGTCAATTTGCACATAAAGATCCAGCAATTTAACACTAAAAATGTGATACTTATCACTTAATATAAGTATATAGCTGCAGTTATCATATTATATGAGATTAAAACATGTTAATCAAATACTAATAACTTGGTTATTGAGAAGATTTATGTGGTCAACCTTAAGCAGCTAGGGCTATATTTTATTTATAGCAAATGGAGTAACTAATATAGTTTTCTCCCAAATTGAAATTAACAAACTACTTCAATATTTTCAACACTTCTAGATATCATCGTAGAATTGAAATTAACAAACTACTTTCAATATTTTCAACACTTCTAGATATCATCATAGGGGTGCGTTAAAATGACAACACCTCTTAAAGGGGCACTGTGACACCACATATCCTGCAATATTATAAACGCTACACTGCAATAATATAAACGCTACACTGCAATCTATACAGTTTAGCGTATTGGATATTGCAGATGGGCAAAAATTGCAGTTTAGCGTATTTGATATTGCAGTTCCGAGAAAATTTACCCTTGAGCATTTTTTATGATTTCCACATGGCAGCTGATTATTCGTCCGTGTATATAAATGATTGGCTAGGAATGGTGATATGGTGTCACTTTAAGAGGTGTCGTCATTTTAACACAAACCTATCATCATACGAGAGGTCAAAATACTGAATGTTTCTTGTGCGTGTGGCAATTTTTCGTCACTACATGATATACTACTAAATAATTTGAATTGAATATATCCGAGGTTAGGAATGAAATCTTCATAAATAATCCATCTTACATATATACATACGGAGGACCAACATGCGATTGATAATTTGTTAGTAACATTGTTATTTAGTCTATATATAAGTAAATTTCCATTTTGTTTAATTTTGAGACCAAATGTATTCCCATGTAGATTCCGTAACTGATAATCGTGTTAATTTGTAGACACCTAAGGTAATGTTTGGTTACTAAGGTGGTAATGTTTATAAACCGGGTATCTTTGGGTGTATAATCTGTGGAAGTCGTGACTACTCACAATGCGGCCGTTTGGTTGAATATAGGTCCAATTACAAACAAGGCCAATTCCCTCATTTGGTTGACCGTATTCAAAGAGATTGTATACTTGTGATCCCTTTTTTGCCCCTAAGGTTGCAGAGGAATTTCAGGATTGTAGTCTAATAAAACCGCGAACCCCTTTGTGAATTTTGTCATTCGCGCGGTGTATCTCGGAGCAGCCTCCCACTGTAAAGCGGCGACTACTGCAAAATTCCTCTTATTTTGACGGGCTAAATCCCACACAAGTTAGATTATTCGACCGTTTGTCGCTCACTCCTTGATTGAAATCTGATTTTATGTTTTGCGAATCGGTTTTCCATTCCGTTATGCACTCTTTGTTCCCTACTAATTTCATTGACGAGTTAAACCTAGTGGTGGTGATTTGAAATGGGTGTCTGTTACTACAATGTCAATGTAAAATATTTGTTTGAATGTTTACATTTTCTGGCTGAATTTCTTGCAATGAATGCTCTTTCTACTTTGTTTAACGAACTTTGCTGCAAATGTGTAGATGTATGTTATGTGATAAAATAGATTTACTTAATTTTCCTTGAGTCTGACTCTTGCTCGTTCATTCTTCGAAGCTATGTCCGATCCTCGAAGATTTGTACCTTCCGGCGATGGTAGCCAGAACACACAAGGTTTGGGTTTTGTATGAACATATTCCTGTCCAAATCCCGGCCGCGTCTGCATTCGCACATTTTTTTTACGTTGTTGCCATTTACACTTCATTTTGTCCCAGGGGGTAGCCAATACCGAAGGGGAAATGCTTGCCGACCTGTTGTTCCCCGTCGTTCTTGGTCTGACCGTGAGGAGGCCGTCCTCATGGTTGCCATGAAGGATTTGGTCGCCCATGGGTGGTAATCAGATAATGGGTTCCGAGGAGGCTACTTGAACAAGGTGGAGGAATGGATGCAAAAGGAGTTTCCGAGAACCGATTTGAAAGCTAATCCGCATATTCAGTCTAAGTTAACGGCTGTGAAGAAAAGCTACAACTCACTGGCAAAGATCCTTGATCGTAGTGGTGTCGGGTTCAATGTGCATGGAGATTTTAAGATTGACTGTGATGATGATCAGTGGGACCAAATCGTGAAGGTTTGTTATATTTATCTAGCCCTTGAATATTAATTCCTTCTGATAATCTCTTTGGCTTAATTTTTGATAGTCTCTTTAAGCATAGTTGTTGACCTTGTACACACTTGTATGTTCTCTCGCAGCAAGACAGCAATGCCCGCGGAATGCGCACAAGGTCCTGGCCCTACTGGGAAGACTGGAAGGTTATCTTCGGCAAAGACAGGGCAAATGGTGGCCATGCCGAATGGGTTGCTGATGCGGCAGCGAATAGTTCGCCAGATGCGCCTGTTACGGAGATAGGTGAGAGTAGTGATTATCATCCCAGCTTCGAAGATTTTCTGGGTTATGATGAGCAGATGCAGGCTAGATATGCGCCTGACTTATGCATATCTAGTTTGATTAACTTGAATTTTCATATTTGGTCCCTATTTAACTGATGTGAACGATATGTTGGCCATCTCACTTTCCCCATTAAAGAACTCCAGATTGAAGGTGGGTAATACACTGACTCATGAATTGAAAATAATAAAAGTACACTAACAAAAAGTGGATACACTCGTCGACTTGTATATAAATTCAAAACAATGAATTGTTCTAATATAATAGAATTATATTGTTTAAAAAATGTGTCCAAAATATTTAAAATAACAATTCAAGTGTTCAACTATTTAAAAAAGCCCAAAACAATAAAACTTCATCACAATCAAATCTTGTTCATAGCATTCAAATTAATAAAACTTCAACATTCAAATCTAAAACAATTTATGAATCCAAGCCCCTTGGCCTAGCGGTAAAGGGTGCTGGATACCGCGTCCATCCTGGAGGTCTCGAGTTCGAACCCTAGGTGGCGTAATTTGTCTTTCCTCCTTGTTATAGGAGTTGATTTGTAATTTACTCCTTCATATATATGATATAAATATACGAAGTTAATTTTTTTTTTTTAAAAAAAAAAAAAAAAATCTAAAACAATTTATGAAGCCATGATCAACAACATTATCTTCATTTCTTGCAACCTCGTTGTCTTCATTTCTCAAAATTCCACAAAATATCTTTGATAAAATGATACTTTTGTCTAATAATGATAGTTTTAGATTTTTTGGATGATAAATGATACTTTTGCATCATAGAATGATAGTTTGAGGGGATAAAATGATAGTTTCAAATGATAAAATGATACTTTTGTTTTAAAATGAGAGTTTAGATTTTTTGGATGATAAAATGATACTTTTGCATTATAAAATGATAGTTTGAGGGGATAAAATGATAGTTTCAAATGGTAAAATGATACTTTTGTTTAATAATGATAGTTTTAGATTTTTTGGATGGGTTGGTTAACGTCCAATCCAACCCCCTCAACCCTCTCCAATGCTAGCTATATAGATTATCGAATAGTAGTAATTATTTTATTGATGAAATTTTGAATAAGTTTACAATATTTGCAAAATTAATTAACATTCGACAGTATTATGAAGATCATATATCTAATTCAATTCAAAATTAAGGCCATAAGCTATTTTTCATTAATTAGTTTGTGTAGTTGTTGACCTAATAACCACTAATACGACGTATTTAGACGTTTAACACATCACTATATTACTGTATTCCGTATTAGATCATCATTTTATAAGGTAAAAGTATCATTTTATTGAACAAAAATGTCATTTTATACACCAAAAATATCTATCATTCTACCCGGCAAAAGTATCATTCTATAGGCTGAAAGTATCATTCTATCGGGAAAAAGTATCATTTTATCAGTTTTATGTCATTTTGTCACGTTATAGTATCATTTTATCAGCTTATATGCAATTTCTCCAGCTAAACTATCATTTTTATAAGCTAAATGTCATTTTATCCGCTTAGATTATCAGTTTATAAGGTAAAAGTATCATTTTATTAAACAAAAATGTCATTTTATACACCAAAAATACCTATCATTCTAATGGCTGAAAGTATCATTCTATCGGCTGAAAGTATCATTCTATCGGGCAAAAGTATCATTTTATCAGTTTTATGTCATTTTGTCACGTTAAAGTATCATTTTATCAGCTTATATGCAATTTTCTCCAGCTAAACTATCATTTTTATAAGCTAACTGTCATTTTATCCGCTTAGATTATCATTTTATAAGGTAAAAGTATCATTTTATTAAACAAAAATGTCATTTTATGCACCAAAAATACCTATCATTCTATAGGCTGAAAGTATCATTCTACCGTCTGAAAGTATCATTCTATAGGCTGAAAGTATCATTTTATCAGTTTTATGTCATTTTATACACCAAAAATACCTATCATTCTTTGGTGAAAGGACTAAAAGAGAAATTATTTATTTAGAAATTGAATTTGATAATTTAAATTTGGTGTTGTATTCAAAATTAAATTTTATCTATTGTAGATCATGTAGGCAGCTAATATATTTGTCTAGATAAATAACAGTAGTTCAACGCAACATTAGCAAAAATAATTAGATATAAACAATCCAAATATGCTTGCTTTGAAACAAAGACTAATCCAAAAATTTGGCTTCTTTCCCGGCACACAACAACTTCATCTTCCCAACACCGCAAACACACTCGGGTATCATGTCACTGTCGGTTGTTGTCGTCGACATTAGAACGCTGTAAAACAAGTACAAATATTATATGATCAGACTGTGTTATATTTATTTCAATTTCCTCAAAACATATCAAACAAGAAAACAAATTATATAACTCAGATTATAAATGAACCACACTGAAATACACACATTGTTCCACATAGAGTTAGCCAAATCTTCTCTCATTTGAGTCCAAGCAGCAGATGTCTCAACTTGATCAACATATTCAATTTCACCATCAGCATCTTCTACAACACCAAGTTGTGTGTCACCCGCAATTTGTTCCTCTATTGGGTCGTTGGTCATCTCACCACGAATATAATTGTGCAGTAAAAAGCAAGCCATTATCATCCGTATTTGGATCTTGATCGGATAGAAGCTAGCACTTCGCAAAATTCCCCATCTCATTTTTAGGACAGCAAAAGCTCGCTCGATAATATTACGGGCCTTGCTGTGCCTTAAATTAAAACAATTCAAGAGCATTTTGGGGTCTTTGGTTACCGACGCCCCATTCCTTCAAATGATAACGAACATTTTTGAACGGCGTCAAGAATCCTTCACAATTGGCGTATCCATTATCGCATAGGTAGTAATTTCCTAAGAATACCACACTGGGTCAGGATATTTATATATTTAAACAGAAAGAATAATGAATTCTGAAAAAATCAATTAGTGTCAAAGACTCTAGTGAATTTAAACCTTTGGGCACCCTCAATCCCCGGTTCTCTTGTAATGGCATCCCTTAGCACTCGAGAATCGCCGGCAGATCCCTCCCACCCGGGTACAAAATACATGAATCTCATGTTGCGGTCGCAGGCAGCAAGAGTGTTAGTTGCGATTTGCCCCTTGCGAGATCGATAGCGTGGCTTATCCGCGTTACTTACAAGGACATTTATGTAGGTCCCATCCAATGCGCCAATACAAGCCCTAGGACGACTCACATATAACTATAAAAATTCCACATGAACCTCGTGACTTAAAAATGTTACCTGTATTTGGAGACTTCATTATTTACCTTAAAATGTTTCCACCGATTATCAATACACGTATTCGTTACTGGATCAGGTTGGGGCAAAAGAATGGTATGAAGTCTGAGAACTGCTTTCAGCACAAGATGAACATAATGCGAAATTGTTTCCCCGGACCGCTTAAAATGAAACCCAGCTGGACGAATTTTCTTGTGGTGTGCTAGGATGTTTAGAAAAATAGCTACTTGTTCCTCTAGTAAGACATATCTACCATTTCGCAGCCCACCCACGTCTCTCAACAGGATACATAAACGACCAAATGCATTCCTATCCATACGTAGGTTCACAAAACAGTCTATGTCACTAATTTTAGTGAGTCTATTCATGTGTCTCACCTGTTGGGGCATCCTATCCTTGTGTGAATACCTAATTAGATTATGCCTAGTACGTCGGCCGCATCGTGGGTGTCTTTTCAGATATAAGTGCAACAGGATAAGCGTGTGCATATGTAAGAGATGCAATACACCTTCCACCATGAGGTAAACGACTTTGGAAAAATGAAATTGTCGAGCCATAACCACAGTTGGTAATACTAGCAAACAAATTAGGCTACTGCACCATAAAAGAATCCAAATAGGACATCAGAACAAGCAAAGAAATTATCATCACGGTGGTTACGAACTAGAAATCACCAATTTAATCAACAACTTACTACAACAAACTCTGCAGATAATCACACATAAACAAACGAAAATTCTCATGTACAGAAATCGCAAATAAATGTCGCACTGTAAAAAAGGATCTGCGGTATAAGGAAACACACAAAATCACGCGATAATTTTTAACATCCAGATCCGAACAATTACTCCAAAAAATACATCTGAGACGTCAGCATAAAATCACAATAGGGTTGCAAAAAGATGAAATTACCTTCTACGAGCTAAATCGATTCCACTGTCACCTACAAAATACCGCCGACTACTACTAAAGGATTACCAATTTCGTCTGCTACGAGGCTTTAGCTCTGGGCTGCTTCCCTAAATCCGACATAAAATAACGAGGATGAGCAATTGGGGAAAGATCCAACAAAAACGTCAAAGATTTGTTTGAAGGTAGTCGACGGAGAACGGAATTACCTTGAGCAGACTAAATCAGACCTTTGTGCATTGGCTCCCGTCTCCGGGTGGTGAGGAGTAGCACTTTCTTCCCATTTTCAAAAAGGGGTTTTTCAATTTGAGCTGCGAAGATTTCAAATTCGATTTGAAATGGGGATGGACAATTGGGGAAAAAGGGTGTTAAACAGGCACGCCGTTCGATGTCAGCTAATAAACTGCCGAAAAAATCCCGATTCCAACCAGTCGAATATTACATGAATAGTGCGGGCCTCAGAAGTTAAAAACGGGCCATGAACAATGTTGCTCAAGTAACCAAACAATGAGTATATTGCAGATAAAGATTATAATCTAGCTGAAACCTTACAACCAAACGACTCCTAAGAAATAGGACTGTTGGCCCAATAATTATAAGGTTGTTCCATACTTAAACTAAGAGATCGAATTCTTGACGGTTTGATTAAATATGGATGAGCCTCATGCTACTTGACTATACCCTTAAGTTTTCCATTTTCCTTTTTAATATTCCCCCTGTCAAATAAAGAATGACAATTTAGGAATGACTTGAATTTTAATGCATAATTGGTAAAGTAGGATATAGACAAAAAGAAAAAAGTTAATTTGATTATTAATAGTGGAGTATGTGGTCCACCTCAATAAAAAAAATCACTACCAAAAATAGAAGTGAACTTTTATAGGACGAACCAAAATAAAATGAGTGTCTATTTTTATGAGACAGGGGAATAAGCTATTTTTACTACTTTCAAAAGTTTTATCCGGAATTCCGGATCATTAGATTTATAAATTACACATTAATTTACCAATATATTAATTTTCCTCTTAAAATTCAAAGAGTTTAATAAGAAAATAAGTCAAGATTAAATTTTTATTTAATTAGTAATTTCGACGGCCCATAATAGTTTTTAAGGTATAAAAATACAAAATAATATCCAAAAGAAAGGATTAGTGGTCAATTTTGTTCACACATGATATTCTCTCCTCCCATAAAAATAGTCATCTTTCAATTTCTACCCAAAATAAGAAATTACATTTAATATTTATATGCAATTATTACATTTTTAGTATTTAACAATATAGTTTTATTAAGATAAGACTGATACGATTGAAATTAAGTAGCAAACTATATTTAGGGATATTTAAAAAAAATAGATGACTAATTTTATCTGACGACGATATCGATCCATATAAGAGAAACTCGAATTCATTTGATTTGGAATGCATATACTACTACAACCAAATTAAGACTCGAGTTAAAATAAACATGAATTGATTGTTTTAGCTAACAAAATAGCCCATGAAACATTATGGGCTTTGGCTAGTTCGCGTTTGAATTATGAAAATAAAAATACTATTGATATATTCCATTTCTATTTATATCTTCAAGTCGACAACAACTCAAAGAAAATCCGAACTGTAGCCTACATCAACATATTCTTTAGCAGACCAACTTAAAACAATATTATTGAAAAATTCTACACGTTTATGTTCTCTTCCACTTTCAAGATATAATGCATATAATTCTCTTGGACATGAAAGGTATGAGAGAATTTTCTCTTCATGTAAGAATGTGAATAGGATCATACTCCTATATTATTATTAGAAAAAAAAGACAGCTGAAGGATACTTTTTTAGTTAACTTTGGGACGTTATTTTTTGTTTCTAAACACCTCACCGACATTTCAAAAATGTGTCTCTATCAGTTATGCGACAAATACAAAATACGAACGCAAATAGCAAGTGTCGATGAATTAATTGGAGACATTTTTAAATTGGGTCTCCAATATATTTTCCGACGCAATTATATATATATATATATATATATAGCAAGTGTCGATGAATTAATTGGAGACATTTTTAAATTGGGTCTCCAATATATTTTCCGACGCAATTATATATATATATATATATAGTCTCATTATTCATAAATCCAGTCTTAAAGATTAAACTAGAGACCATATTAGGGCCCTTAGATCTAATTTTTAATGGATGAGATGAGATGATGTAGTGAAATTTTTCGCATTCATCAGGTAACTAAATAACTTCAACCGAGGGTCATTTTTGTCAAAGTATATTTATAGTTTATTACTTCATCCATTAGATTTATTACTTTATTCTAATAGTTGAAGATAGTGAAAAAAAAGTGGTCTAATAACTTTAATGGATGGGAGTATTTTATTTTTGTCCCTTTTGGCTTATTATTTTAGTATTGTAGTTTTGATAAAAAAAAAGGTGGGGGTGGGGGGGGGGGGGGGGGGGGGGGGGAATGGGCAGTGTACCTGGGGAGCGGGAGAATTATTTAGAACTAATCCACTTGTGTACAAATTGTGTTGGGGGTATACGTGCATCTTTTTAAAAATGGAAGTGTACTTTTTCTTGTCTTTCATTCTGAGTCGGGGGCTTCACTTTGTTTTGGGTTTGACAGTAAGTGCTCTAATTTTTTAGTTACTTTTGGGAAAATTCGTAATCTAGGCCGAGAAAATAATTGGAGACATAGGATGCTTGTATCTTATTTATTTATTTATGTAGTTGTATTGATTTATGCCTTAATTAAATGCTAAAGGTGATTCCTTGTAAGCGAGACGTGATATCAAGGGAAATGAAATAATTAAGGATTAATTGAATGAGGTGGACTTTCTTTTAAATAAGGACAACATCCTAAATATTTTGTCGATGGGTGCCGTAATTTGATTTTAATGTGCCTATCTGATGTGGCTTTTGCCATTTATTATTTAAATCGAATTCGAATTCATGTAGGACTGCAAACTCTACTTGGATTAGTGTATACCTATGGTAGACCGTGTGTCATCTTATGGGTTGGTCAGTCTAGTGACTTGGATTGTGGCCACAGTCCACGTCATGTATGTGCAGATATGGTTAACGTCTATGAGAAAATGACTGATTAGTCGACTTTTACAATGAGAATGATTTTAGTTCCTCGGACCTTTCTAAAGCTAAAACCCCGATGATTACTCGTTGATGGCATGATAAATATTCTTTTGATAACTTGTTTTCGACATAAGTCCATGATAAACTCGTAGTTCTGCAAGTGTTTTGGATGTTTGAAAGTGCATATTCTAGTGTTTTGTAGCACACTACTTGAGTTTTCATCCATTATCCCATATGTTAGTATTTTGATGAGTTTGTCGAGTTTTTGTAGTCACGGCAGGTGGAAACAGATGAAAATGGCTCGAAAACAGCCATGTCGGGCGTTTGACTGAAGAAGCCCGAGCATTTTCACGATCAAACCGGGCATACTCACTGGACCCGGGTGTTTTGAGATGGAAAAATGCCCGGGTCGGGCGTTGGACACGTATTCGGTGCTTCGAGTAAAACACCCGGGCAGGGCGTTTTTACACTGCTAGTCGGGTGTTTTTACACTGCAGGTCGGGGATTTTGCTTATGCCTTACAATTGCTGCATTTTTCGCCCCGGATATAAATAAGACCTAGGGTTAACTTCAAAACGGATTCCACACGCCCCATGGGAGTTTTCAAAGGTTTTGAGAGTAGATTGAAGAGGCGGAGAGTCACAATCATCAACAAGATTGAAGATGAAGACAATTTGTCATTCAATCCACTCTTGGGACTATTTTAATTAGTTTTCCTATGTCCAATTCATTTTTTATGGATTTTTCTTGTGAATTTGAGTTGAATATGAGTAGCTAAATCTTTTGTAGAGTTTTGGTGGAGACTACAATGAGCGCTTGTGATTAATTCAAGGATTTTTTTATTACCTTTGCTCTTGTGATTTCTTTGTTTCATTCTTGTGTGTTTTCAATTCAATTGCTTAGCTATCAATTGGATTTGTTGACCTAGTTTTGAGTAATCGAGAGATACCTAATTAGAAGTGATAAAAGAATGAACAACACCTAGATAATTTGCATTCGAGAGAAGGAATTCTAGAGTGAGGGCTTGAGCCTTTTGTTTTAAGGAGTTGATTGTGAAGTATTAGAAGGAGACTTCAATATTAATAGTTAATCAACGGGTTGAGTGCACTCGAGAGGGGGCTTAGCCTAGACTAGCGGCTTTCCTAGTAATCCTAGAGACATCAATTGGGTAATCAAAGTTGTTGAATAGTTTACATTGTGTTCGTTGTAGTTGGATCCAAGGCTCTACCTTGTTCTCTTATTTGAAACTTATATTTTGTTGCGTGTTTTTAGTTCGTTTATGTTTAATATTTTTTTAAAATCAAACCAATCTCTCTGGATTGTCTAGATAGTAGTTAAAGTCGGTTCATGGTACTTGAGTTTGCACAATTTGTCTCTGTGGGATACGATATTGTTACTTGTTTTATGCTACACTAGCCCCATACACTTGCGGCTATTTCTCGTGTTAAAAATAATTCGAGTCAAGTTTTTGCCAAAAACTTGATGCACTATTTATCAGCACTAAAAATACCTGCAAGTTTACAGGGTAGATCTAGTGTAGCTAAAGGTCAATAGCGGGATATCGAACACAGGGAATAAGATTGCAACTACCTATCATATACTAAGCGTCATATACTATCTAGAGACATGAAGTTTTTGGTTTTGATTTTATAAACTAGACATAAATAAATAAGTATAAAAACAAAATAAAAAGCAGGCTAAAGAATGTAGAGTTTGAGGATCCAACTACTACAACCTAGTGATGATTAATCTCACAGAACCTTTACCTTATGTGTCTCTAGGATTATTAGGAAAGTTGTGATTCTAGGATAGGCCTTCTCTCGAGTGCACTTATCCAGCAGATTAGACTCTAACCAACAAAGTCTACTTCCAATAGATTAGATTCTAACTCCTTAAGTTCCTAAGACTCAAGTCCTCACAAAGGGTCCCCTCTCTCGAGTGCAAATAAACCTATGTGTTGTACTCGTTCCTTTTACCACGTAAAGCTAGCTATTTCTCGATTAATCTAGTTAGACGGACATAGTTCTAAAGTTGGCTAGACAAAAGAACAATAAAAGCACAAGAAAAAGCAAAACAATCACAAGAGCTAGGAAAAAGTTCAATTCAATAAATCAAACATATTCATAATAGTCTTCATCAAAAAAAAAACTACAAATGGTGTTTAACTACTCATAGACAAGTAGTAAAAACAATAATTGTACAAGACATGAAAGAAATTGATAAAACCCAAGGTGAATCTTCAATCTTCAATCTTCATTCTTCTATTGCCTGGATCGGCAGAGCTCCGCTCCAATGGAAGATGGATGAATTATTTGTGGAAGATGGAATGAAAGAATGTGTAGAGAGGGGAAGGATTGGAGGCTCTGAGATGAAGATTATGAATTAGGTTAGAGGTATTTATAGGTTGGGAAAATGTTATTTTTTGATAATTTTCGTGGCCTTCAAGAAATGGGAGAGATTTGGCTTCACTATATAATAATTTCTTTTTTTTCCGTGAATTTACGCCTAAATTTCCGCCAGCTTTGACTGCACTGCGCAATGTTAGTAGAATAGTCATAACTTTCTCCACAGAACTCCGATTGAGACGTGCAAAATATCCACGAGAAGCTCTTTCGAAGACGAAGAGAATGGTATGAATTAAGCACTGATTGGACTTCACATTTGCTGGAAAAATTGGCTTGAACTGATGCTGCTGCACTTTGGCTTTTTTTCACATTTTTCTATCTTTTTCTATCATTTATCAACAAAGATGTCAAAAATACCAAATGTATAAAATATGCAATTTAAGAACATAATTTGCATGATTGACATTTAAAACAAGTCAAATCTAGTCCTTAAAAACATGCAAAATCCGTGTTTGTTAGTCCACTGAGTATTTTATAGTACTCAACCCTGCATGTGTTTTCTTTATGTGTAGGTTGAGCGCGACGAGCACTAGGTGGTGTTGAGAAAATAAAATTTGAAGTTTTGTTTGGTTGTCATTGAACTTTGGGTGTCGTTGTGTCTTCATACATGACGCCACTCTTTCTTTTGAACGTTTCCGCTGAGATATTGTTTTTACTTGTTATTTGTTTGGCTTTGAACCTATTTTGTGAAGAATTTAAAACTTGATGTCTTTGGATAATGTTAAACCCTTGGTTGTTTTTGAACAATAATTGTTGGTCAAACTCGTTAATGAATTCCTAGTTTTTCTTTGTACGTTTTTAAGTTCTTTTAATTACGATTGCCCATATTTATTAAGACTAAAGGGTGGAATAATATTTAAAGAAGAAGCACTGAATTATGTCCATCACATCTCAAAATCTGTATAGACAATCAATAGAATTTCCTTGGATGAGATGACTTTAACTTTAAATTAATACTAATACGGCCGGATATGCAAAATACTATTTCCTACTTATAATAACGAGAAAAAAAAACACTACTGTACTCTCTAGAAAATGAGAGTATTTAATTTATTCTTTATCTAAAGAAAAGACTACTTTATTCGGATAAGTTCTACAAGATTTCCATTATTGAATTATATATCCGGCTCATTCAACCTTTAAAAAAAATTCTTTGACCTCTTTCGCACTTTCTATTTGTTTTGTATAATCCCCTTAAATTGACCATGCATAAAAACATATCAAGATCTTGTCAATTTTATTTCTAACACCTTAATTTCACAATATAGTGAATATTTTCTTGACTGCATAGTTAAAATCAGTAAATGTAATATTACTACTACTTTCTCTTCTACTCAAACTAAATCATATAAATAGGCTCTCAAAATCATATGAATGCCATGTCCAATACAACGAGTTACACAAAACCCCATGTTAGTCTCATCAACACACACTTCATGATTTTCCTTTTTTTCATTTCAAAATCAATAGTATTTCTCAATTGATTTAATTTCTTTTTTTCTTCAGATCATGGAGAAGCTACTGACCTTCATTCTACTGGGATTGGTGTTTGTGAGTACAGCAGAATCAAGAGATCACAAATCTTTCAAGGAGCAAATCCCATATTCGGCGATAAACTGTCGCAAACACATTGCATATTTGACAGATTTTGGAGGAAAAGGCGATGGAGTCACATCTAACTCAGCCGCGTTTAAGGCAGCCGTTGCTAACCTGAGCAAGGTTGCATCCGATGGCGGGGCGCTGCTCGTTGTCCCGCCCGGGAAATGGCTGACCGGATCGTTCGGTCTGGCTAGCCATTTCACTTTGTATATACACCAAAAGGCTGTTATTCTTGCTTCACAGGTAATTAATTGGTTGTACCCTCTTGCATTATTAATTTAGTTATAACTTGAATATGTGTAAAAGTTAGTGTTATGTGTGAAATATTTGTTTATTACAGGAAGAATCGGATTATCCTCTGATCGATCCGTTGCCGTCATATGGAAGTGGAAGAGAAGCTCCAGGGAAAAGGTTTTCCAGTCTCATTGTTGGCACCAATCTAACCGATGTCGTAGTAACTGGTATTTTTATGTTTACAAAAAGTTTAATGAGTTTGAGTCATGTCTTATGCATTAGACACGAAATTAATAGGTTTGGACAACCCGTTAAATTTATTTTACTATTATTTTAATTTTGTTTATTCTTTTATCTCAAATTTATACTTTTCGTGTAAATTGTGTTTCATAGTGTGATATTCAATTTTAATTGTGTAAATCATGTTCATGTTGTTATCATGTTGTTATTATGTTATTATGTTTGAAACCTAATTGAAGGTAGTGGGTAATTTAAAAATTAGGTTTTATCAGAATGTAATAATGTAAATTATGTTCATGTTGTTATCGTGTTGTTATCTTTAGATTTGAAGGTAACAGGTTCTATTTGGATAGTCAATTTCCTTCACATGTCAGATTATGTCTTATTAGGTTGGGTCATTACCGACCCGCGTGATTTGCTAAGCTTAGTTTATACTTCCTCCGGCACATAAAAATATGTGCACTTTCATTTTCGTCCGTTCCATAAAAATATGAGCATATCCATTTATGGAAAGTTGTCCCCAACTCATTACCCATAAACATCAATTTATTTACAACTTATAAATAACGCTAAGGTCCACCTTTAAATACTACTCTCTCCGTCTCATAACAGTATGCACTCTTTTCCTTTTTAGTCAGTCCCACAATAGTATGAACTTATAACAATAATTTAATTACCCTTTTCTTTTTATCCCTCTTGTTTTATTAATTGTGTATTAAAATTCGTACCAAACCAAAATTTGAATAAATATGAAATTGTCGTGTGGAGCGCAGGAGGGAATGGAACGATAGACGGGCAGGGCGAAATCTGGTGGAAGAAATTCAAAGCAAAGAAACTGAAACACACTCGCCCATACTTGATCGAAATCCTTCACTCCACACACCTCCAAATCTCCGACCTCACTCTCACCAACTCCCCTTCATGGCACATCCACCCCACCTACTGCTCCAACGTCATCCTCGAGCGCCTCACCATCCTCGCCCCCGTCGACGTCCCCAACACCGACGGCATCAACCCCGACTCCTGCACCGACACCCGCATCCGGGACTCCTACGTCGTCTCCGGCGACGACTGCATCGCCGTCAAGAGCGGCTGGGACCACCACGGCATCAACTATGCCAAGCCCACTCAGCGCCTCAGCATCCGCGGCTTCACCTGCATCTCCCCCAAGAGCGCCCTCATCGCCCTCGGCAGCGAGATGTCCGGCGGCATCCGCGACGTCCGCGCCGAGGGCCTCCGCGCCCTCAATTCCGAGTCCGGGATCCGGATCAAGACGGGAGTCGGGAGGGGCGGATATGTCAAAGACATCTATGTCAGGGACGCGGAGATGTACACGATGAAGTATGTCTTCTGGATGAACGGGGACTACGGGGGCCACCCGGACACTGGGTTCGACCCCAAGGCGCTTCCCGAGATCACTAACATCAATTACAGAGACATGGTGGCGAAGAATGTGAAGATTGTTGGGGCTCTCTCTGGCATAAAAGGGGATGCTTTTACTAATATTTGTATATCGAATGTGACGGTCGCGTTGGAGAATAAGGAGAAGAACAAGGAGAAGAGGTTTTTTATTGGGGAGGAGAAGGGGAAGAAGCTGCCATGGAATTGCACGGATGTTGGAGGGGTGTCGAGTAAGGTGACGCCGAAAGCATGTCCGGAGTTGGTGGAGAAGGAAGTGGACTGCGCCTTCCCAACTGATACTTTGGCTATTGATAAAGTAAAGCTCAATCAATGCTTTGTTAATGTTTAAGGTTGTTAGGTTTTCAATTTTTCATCATCTCTCTCTCATCCTCTTTTACTTCATGTAACTAAAATAAAGTATTTTGTCATACTAGTTCACAGTCGCACACCCAATCTTGTTTCTAGTTGTACTTAGGAATGAGAGACAATATATACTATTTTACTTCCCTCCGTCCATGAAATATTGTCCAAGTTTTACTCGACACGAGGTTTTAAAAATATGAAGAAAATAAGTTGAAAAAGTTAGTGAAATAAGGTCCCACATTTATATATTAATTTTATAATAAAAGTGAGTGTAAAAAGTGTGCTTTATTAGTACTAAAAATACTTGCAAGTATACAAGGTAGATCTAATATAGCTAAAGGTCAGTACCGATCGAACACAGGGAATAAGATTGCAATTGTCTATTATATACTAAGCGTCATATACTATTTAGAGACACGAGATTTTGGTTTGATTTATTAAATTAGACAAAAATAAATAAATAAATAAAAACATAAAAACAAATAATACAAAGCAGGCTAATGAATGTAGAGTTTTAGGAACCACAATCAAAAGCTAATATCCAAACGACTTCCTTTAATTACGGTCTCTAGAGTTACTAAGCTATTACACATGTAAAACCATATCTTCTCTCGAAGCATACAATTTGTAGATTGCTACCTAGAATCGAAGTCTCCTTCCTATAACTAATGCAACAACTCCTAAAAGCTCCTAAGATAAATTTGCTTCATTCAAAGGCTCAAATCTCTCGATTATATTGGCAAAGACGTCAACCTCTCCTCTTTCAAATTAAACTACTCACTTCTTAGTTATTGTAGTAGAATCCACTTGCATTTATAAGATGGTCAATCAAACAAATGTATAAGCACAAGAGAAATTGAAATAACTATAAGAGCTAGCAAGGAAAAATAATTGAATAAATAACTCAACAATCATAGCATGTTTACCAAAAATTCTACAAAAGATGTTTACTACTCATAGACAAGTAAAAACAATAAAAGTATCAGACATGAAGAAAAACAAAACAAAAACCAAGGTTGAATTATGCAGTCCTCGGTCTTCTCTTGCTTGGATCTGCAGAGCTCCGCTCCAATGGAATATGGAAGAATAATATGTGGAATATGGGATGGAAGAAGTATAGAGATGGAGAAGGATTGGAGGCTCTGAGATGGAAGAAGGTGTAAAGATGGAGAAGGATGAGAGACTCTGAGATGAATATTATGAATTAGGTATGGGGGTATATATAGGCTTGAAAATGATTTATAATTGGTAAAAAGTATCCTCCAAGTAATGGAAAGATGGTAAATTCGAATTCTTCAATTAATATGAGAGATTTGGCAACAATTATTTCCTTCCTTAATTTCCGCCTGCTTTTGACTAAACTGCTCAGCGTTCATAAAATGACCATAATTTTCTCTACATAACTCCGATTTAGATGTTCAAGGTATCCACGCGAAGCTCTGTCAAAGACGAAGAGAATGGTATGTAGTAAGCACTGATTGGACTTCAAAATCGCTGGCAGAATGGGCTCGAACAAAGGATGCTGCACCTTGGCATTTTGCACCTTTTTCTATCTTTTTCTCATTCATTATCAACTAACACGTCAAAATACCAAAATGTATAATATACGCAATTTAAGGAAATAATTTGCAAGATTAATATTTAAAACGAGCCAATCTAGGCCTTAAAACATGAAAAAACCGTGTTTATCAAAAAGTTAGTCGAAAGTGAGGTTCGTTACTAAAAATAGAAAAAAAACAAAATTGACAACTTTTCACGGACAGACTAAATGAAAAAACTGGACAACATTTCACGGATGGAAAGAGTAACATTTTACGTGTGTACGACAATACATGAATAAACAATGTTAAATTCATCTTACACAATATAAATGCATGCACAACTATTGTCGATAACAAGGACAGACAATGTCAACAAAACTTACAACAATGTTAATAAAATATAAGAAAATTATTAAATTTTGAATAGATATCCCCTACTATAACAAATATTTTACGTTCATCCCTGATATCAACCACCCCTTACAACAATGTGAATTCAGCCTGAAGCAATATCAAAGTCGTTTCACAAATTACACAAGTAAATTTCATGGTGGTTGTTTCAAACAGAATGAATGTGAAAAACAAACACACACATATGTCAAAACATGCAGTAGAAAAGTCAACAACAAACATTGTTCAATGGCAATATGCATCCTTACTCGGAACCACAATCTCTCTAGTCATTCAAATCATCCTGACGCTTTTTATATTACAGTAATTTCATAACTGAAATCCAAACACAAACAAATAAGCTAAAAATTCATAAATCCTTAACAAACTCTTAACAAATCATAATCACCGAATATTAAATAAGCCAAAATTACAGAAATCGTAAGTCTGATGTATTAATCGAACTAAACAAACTAAAATTTCCAATATATCAAATGACACGATATGACCTATTAATAGTTCAACAGTGATATTATTATTTTACATATCATAATGTATTCACTGGAGATGATAATCATGGGCTGTAACATTTGGTGCTAGTCTACATTGTAGTGAGAGTTAGTCCAAACTCTTCACTTAATTATTCAAGTAGTTTGTCAAACGCGTGAGTTTAGCTCCTAAATGATCATAACTGATCTAGATTAGAGAATGAAAGTTGTTGTTCAGAAGGTCCTCGTGAATACTTGACATCGATGGTGCATGTAGCATATCATGACAAAAGTTTTCGAAAAAAGTACCTAAGGCGGTGCTTGCTAATGAAGATTTTTAAAAATAATTAAATTCATATGATTGGTCTAAGTTGATAAATTTTGGTGTGTTAAAGACAGATGCAATTTATATTTGTGGAAATTGATAAAGATAACTATCTGAACTACCATAAAAGGCTAATTGACTTGCACAATTTGCAAATAGAGTATACAAATACATGCTCCATTTGTCCCCAAAAAAATAGACTAGTTTTACCATTTGGGTCGTCCATAAAATTAGACAAGTCTAACAATGGAAAGTTTTCAACAAATAATAATCTTACCCATCATTATATAATGTAGATCCCATAATCCACTAATATTTCTTCCACTATCTTTTCCCCTCCCTCTCTTACTTTTTTTTATCTTTTTACTGTACCAATTGTACATTAAAACTCGTGTCATTAACAAAGTTGTCTATTTTTTAAGGACAGAGGGAGTATGTAAAAGCATCTTCAAGCATTTACACTAAACTCAAACTTATTTGGTGTAAATGTCACATCAAATATTGATTTTACCTCAATTATTTACATTAAACTCAAATTTTAAAAAATATTCTCCATCTATTACATTTTTTTACTCATAAAATTTGAAAAAAATTGATTTGGCTTTGCTTGTGTAGCCCAAAAAATGAGTATTCTAAAATGATATTGATTTTAGAGTACTATTGGAGCGAATTGTCTAATTCATTTTAGGTTTTAGATGACCGGAGATAGTTTAAACATGCTCCAGTGCTTCATTTAGGTTATTGATTTCTTTACTAATGCCCCTATTCACTAAGAACACAAAATCATAAATATATTTCATTAAACATATGAGTCTGGCTTAAATGTAAATC